>NW_023998432.1:2588119-2589928 GCF_014805625.2 Glossina fuscipes | reverse complement strand
ATATATATATATATATATATATATATATATATATATATATATATATAAAATATATATATACACACATGTGTGGGTTACAAATAATTATCTACGTTTATGGGAATGTCGTTAATTAGTTCTTAATATGACAAATTATTGGGTTGGATCAATTAGTTGTTTGAGTGGCTTAATAGATGAAGTAAAGCATTATGTATATGAATAATAATAAGCGCAGCTGTTTTCGTTATTCATTTGATTAACTAATAGACTTATCTTTGCTATTAATTTAAATGGTAAAGCAATAGAAATATGTTAACATCCTATTAGTAGAATGCAAAATAGATGTTATTTAAAATTTCTAAAGAAGGTTATTAGAAAGTCTCGATTCGATATTGCGTAAATTTAAGCGCGTAGCTAAAAAGAAAAAGTTGTGTCATAAAGAATTTTGAATAAAAAATTTTTATAAAATATTTGCATTTTGCTTAAATTATGATTTATTTATTCATGTACAGATATGGATAAATAAATACCATACAATTTACCTTAAAAGTAGACAGAGCGTTTTTTAAAGATATTTAATGACCAGAAGTTACTTTCATTTTAAACTGTAGTTTAACAACTTGCATTGAAAACAGACTTCAAAATATTTGAGTAATTAAAATAATTGAAAAATAAGAAATGTAATACCAATGTACACTTTTCAGAAATTCAATATTGTTTAATACTTAAGAGAAATGTTTTTTCCTTAAAATTTCGAGCTCTCCCTTAAGCGCCAAGAAAAGACTAGCTAAGTCAAATAAATTCGTGTTGGAATCCAAAATTATAGACCAAAATATGAAAAAGATATCAACGTTGTCGGAGGTTCTTTTAGTTTCTTTTGTATTGTGGGCGAGTGTGAAAATGTAATCATACTCAGTTTTTAATCTCATAGTTCTAATTAATCAAGGAATATTTGCGCCAAATTTTCGCCGCAAATTTTTGTCAACTTCTCCAAAACACTAATAGATATCTTTGGTTAGTATTTATATCCATTTAAACGCATTTTAAAATGGAAGCACTTTAGTGTAGCTACAGCGTAAAAAAAAATTTAACATGAATTGAGTATAGCGATTGCTATTGAAGTTGCTATTGAACTTTCTTATTCAAGTTCCATAACTTATGGAATTATGTCTTATGCCAAGTGGATCAAGACTACCGCGCAGCAAACGTATTGTAGCAAAAAAACTGCGAATCATGCACTGACGGTGAAAATTTATAAAATTTTTTTAAAGTAAAACATATAAGAATATCATAGTCGGGCTAGGTATGCTTTAGATACCCTACACTACTTTGCTTAATTGATAGTACAATAAAAATTAATCTTTATTTTTATGTAAATGCAAAATTTAGCGAACTTAATTTATTTCTCAAACATTTTATTATTTTTCAGTTACTCTTCCGTTATAAGAAATTAGGCTTTGTCTAAGAAATAGATGTACGTGATCCAGACGCTCTACGGTTGATAAACTAAGGACGAATTTTTGTGATAAAATATTAAAAATCAAACCTTTGTAGCATGTAAAGCCTTATTTTTCATTGGAACCCTTGCATAGTTGGGGATCCAAAAGAGCGACCTACGTGGTCCCAGTTCGGTAAGGTTAATTTTTATGTAAAATTATCATTATGAAAGAATTTTCATCAAGAACTATTAAAAATTAGGTCTTGTCACCATATAAAGATTCAGTTTCCGTACAAACTTATATGGCACGGGTTTAAGGGCCCCATTTAAACTTTTCACACCAGTTTAAAATGCCGAAATACTATTACAAAGCGATTTTTATCCCGAAATTC
>NW_023998432.1:2579728-2583119 GCF_014805625.2 Glossina fuscipes | reverse complement strand
CATCTACCGAAAAAATAATGGATTTCTTTTTCCCCAAACTAATATTTTTATGCCCATCACATAAGAATGAGAGACATATCCATTTTGTCAAAATGAAGCTTCAGAGAGCCCAAAATGAAGCTTCAGAGAGCCCATAAACTATATATATTCTTGATGAGAATCAAAATTTAAATCAATTTAAGTATGGCTGTACATCCGTCCGTTCGCCCATCTGCGTAAAGTTTGTTGTAAACGTACTTCTCTCCGCAAAAGTAAAGGTATCGAGCTTAAATTTGGCAGAAATATTGGAAGTCCTTGTATGTCGAAGGACCCTCCTACACTACTACATAAAGTGAGGACACGTCTATGAAAAACATGAAAACAACCTATTTTGCTCAATGCTCATAAACAACAATAGACAGATGTACAAAAATGTTCACGTTATATGTGCCAATAGTCTATCTTTTCTAAATCTATTATACCGCACAGAAGCAAGACCCAAAAGCCCCATAATGTATATAAATTCTTGGTCAGTTTTAAATTCGGAATGCATTTAAGCAAGTCCGTTCGTTCACATTTCCGTCTGCGCAACTGTGTAGTAGTTCTCTCGTTAGCAAATATAAAGATATTGCCTACAAACTTGCAGGAGATTTTGAAAATGAAACTTCTCAGAGAACACTGTATCCGATGCCCACACGTCTATGTAACAACAACTATGAATGCCTTTGCTTTTTGTGTTTTTTGCTTGTTATTCATAAACTACAACAAATACATGATATAAGTTTCCAATAAGTTATACTACAGAAAAAGAAATGACGGTGATGGATATAAGAAATTCGTTCACAACCGAATATTATATTCTTACTTGTTTTATATTGGTTGTACAAATTGAGTATAGAATTTACATATACATTTACAGTAACTCTTAATTATAAAAATATTTTTTTTTTTTATTAAACCAGAATTATGAAAGAATTCGTGAGGTTAACACTGAAGATGCTCTATTGAAATTAGCAACATGCAAATAGTTCTTTCTTTTTCGTCTGGAAAATTTCAGTATTAAAGATGAGGCGCCCCCAAATCAACCAATCGTTGATCAAGTCAAGAATAAAGTGAAAATTTGGATAAGACTGAATGAAAATGCCAGCTTGATATTCAATTTTAAAAGTTGCGATCTGTAGGTACCGCACAAAATGGGTTCAGAAAATGATTCTCAGACAATTCATATGATAAAAGATGGGTGTATCTTAAGTCCTTCTGGATGCCTTACACATCCGCAGAAGCCCAATATGCCGTACATCACAAACCGTGTAGGTTATAAATAGTAATCCGTAACTCGATTTATGCTTATAAATGGCCCATATTGTTACTTGAAATAAGACTGAGAATCGAAATTTAGAATTGCTCTAGATCGAAAAGCAACTTAAATGCTTTCCCACTAACTATATGGATAAACTTAACAGTAATAAAAGTGCGTTAACAATGTCAGCCTTTGATGAAAGAAGACAATTAAAATTCACAAACAGTTAATTAATTTTTTATTTAGAAAACAACTTCTACTTAAGAATTAATTATTATTCAACTCAATATAACAATTAACTTGTATATATCTCAATATACAAGTATTATACGTTATTCTCATTAGGGGATAATAATCCCTCTTGCTTGTAACACATTTTACGTTATTTATTGTTTATTACCCTACAAAAGACAGATGGCAAACTACGATTAAAGACTAAAGAAGCAAAAATGTTTCTGTTGATTAAAATGTTCATTATCAAAAAAATTAAATGGCAAAGCATCTCCTTATTAAGGGAATGACGTGACTGCGTATTTGATGAGACTAAGATATTATCCCTAGGAATTAATAATTATAGAATGACATAAATAAATGTCACATTATAAAAGTATATATATGAATATGTGCGTTTCCAATAGTTTTCTTCCACATAGACGTTCTTTACATCAGTTTTAAGTATAAATGTAATGACTGGACAGATTGACAATGTTTCGATGTCGACCAATTTTTAGTCAGGACATCATTTCGCTTGTTGCACAATGCTTTAAAACCGTTTCTCCGTCCCGCACTGCTACATGAACATAACGATAGCGGATGTCATTAAGCCATACAGGATTAGTTTCATAATTTTTGACTTCTTGCAAAACGCGTCGAGGATATGTTCGGCGTCTTTGGCAGCATTTAATAAGACCATGTACACGGCTTCAGTTCTGTTGACGGCAACTGTGGATTGTTCTTTAGAATCTGGTCTTGTTGTTACAATAAAAAACATAAGAGCTCCTATTGCGGATTGGCATTTTCTTTAAAATACATTCTTGCGTCTAGGTATAATTTATTTATTTTAATTCTATTTATACATGAAGCTCAACTTAACAAATAACAGTCGAGTACAATTGGCATTTAAAGCAAAACTTATGATAAATTAATAATAAAACTTAGTATAAGTACAATAAAACAAATAAGAAGGAAAAAAAAAAGAAAAAAGAAAAAAAGCATCTACACATCCAGCATTGAGCCACACTTACAACCGATGGTAGGGTCTCTGAAGCTTCCTTTTGGATGTTACATATATTTTGGAGAAAAACAAAATGAGTATACCCCCATCTTATAGTGGTGGGTATAAAAACAAAGTCGTCTAATCAAAACATGCATCAACTTTTTAATGTTTCCGTCAATTGTGACGCAAAGGTAAATTAAGATTGTACGTATCTTTACTACACCCAGAAGTACTTGAGATAGACCGATCTCTTATTATATTGATCGATTTAAGATAAGCTTAGAACCGTCTGTAAAAAGAAGATACCAACCATTATTTTCAAAAGAGTGACATTTCTCTGAGATCAGTTCTCTGAAGTTTAGGGCGTTTAGGGCGTTGGGTATTTCTTTAGCAACGTGCATTCAAAAGTCAATTACAAGTTAGCATCTTTTGATTTTTTTGGCAATAATGGGTTTTTTAATGTCTCCGTCCAATATTGAATTTCTGGAGTTGAACAGTTTGGGATGATTCTGGCTTTTAACTCGTACTCGTATGTTCGAAAAAAGATGTCGTTGATGGTTGGCCGTTCGAAAAGCATATGTTCTGACTCTAACCACTTCGTGATAAACCACTTTCAAGATGGTTAGATAAGTTTTGCCGTTGTTGCCATACACAATCAAACTACATCCGATTTTGCTTATTTGTTAACCCGAACAATTTATTTGAAAACGTAAGCCCCAAAACCTTGAGTCTTTCTACATTTTGAACCGATAAGTTGTTCATGTGAATAAGCCGGCCCACCGCATCGCATGAGCGCTCCCTATAAATGTCCAATTTTTTGATTTCTGTATTAATATTTTTGCTCTAGAGTGGTTAGCACCATTTGAAATATTTTACACAATGGTTTCCAAGATATT
>NW_023998432.1:2520147-2579718 GCF_014805625.2 Glossina fuscipes | reverse complement strand
ACATGTTCAAATCTTTTATACTTTTACATAAACCCAGTTTTAAACGCGTATAAAACGAAAACAAAAAAATTGTAAGCAATAAAACTAACAAAAGCGTACGATCTCGCGCGCGTCAGTTGCCGGACTCTACCTATATACTTAATTTGGAAGTCTACATCTAAAGGCTCTGAAATTGGTTTGCGATTCGCAATTCCAAAATGCTCTAACATTTCTTATGCACCGTTACTCTGGTTTATGAAAATTGTACCAATATCTTCATCATGATGTTCGGCAATCTGGATTTTACGGCTAAAATCTTTCCCTGTCATTGCAAGCGAATAATATATCGTCTACATACAAGGCGATTCGCATTACATCCTTTGCTTTGTACAAGCATAGCTCGTTTTGACATTGTATGAGGCTTAGTTCCTTGAGAACGTCATTAAATTTATGATGTCACTTTCTATCTGATTGACTTAATCCATAAAGTGATTCGTTAATTTTAATACCTTTTTAGGATATCTTTCATTTCGCTATGCCTTCAGGCTCGGTCATGAAGCCTGATGTGAAGAGATGCTATTGTGACATCAATATATTGTAAATGCACCTTCCACTGCACTATCAATTCCCATAATGTTCATGCATCACTGTTGCGTATCATAAGAGAACAAGTTTTGTGATAATTTGCGCCACAGCCTTTAGTCGTTGAATCGCTCTATCTTGCCTTGTTTATTTCGCCTTATACATCCATTTATAACCAACGATTCCTTTTCCGTTATGAAGATCAACTAGTGGCCCGTTTTTTATTTTTCCTGATTGGATTCAATGTTCATTCTTCATAGCTTCACTTAACTATTTAACTCATTATGCACCTTTCTGGGTCTGGATTATCTTTACGGGACAGACGGGCCTACCAAGACCTCTTAATCCCTCCACCTTTACTTGCGATTTGTAGCTAGCTCTTCGTCGTTCTTATCCTCTTGCGTTCAATTTATTTTTAAATTTTTTTTCAGTACTTCGACGTATGTCCCGAAAGCTATCAAATAATCTGCATTTGGTTCTCTGTCTCATAAGGGTGTTTTTCATCAAGAACCTTCGTCGGACATTCATTGCCTAAGTAAGATGCAGTACTTATTGCCTCTGCTCATAAACTATGCGGCGTAACTAAACATCTATGAAACTCACAAAGTACTTTTAAGCCACTAACAGATCTTATGCTGATGCACGTGGTATGCATTTACCATCATTTTAAGCTTTATATCTTGAAGCATATACTTTATTTATAAATCTGCTAGACTTTTGTTATTTAGGTGACAAAATCGACTATGTTTCGGCTTCAATCGGAAAATTTTGCGGATTTATTTTATATTTTTCATTACTTTACCTATGAATATGAAATTGGCTTGTTATTCGACAAATTATAATGTATTTCGCCGCAAAATTTACTATTTGGTTATTTTAATTAATACATCAGCTCTTCTTTGTGTTTTAATAAATTTATCTCTAACCAGTGCTAAATTTTCCTGGTGGAGTCCAAAATATACACATATTTTACGATCATAGAACATACGTGGGGCAGCTCCACTGTCAATGTACCATGTGTAGCGTAAACCAGTGATTTCTGACACATAGTGAACCAAACGATTCTTAGGTGTGTTTATGTTTTTGTTGTTCGTACATGTAATGTCCATACCGTCCACTGTTGAAATATTTGGTTTTAGGTTTCTTTTCATAGTTGTGTTTTTTCTTAAGCTCTATCCAATCTTTAACTATTCTAAACGCATGAGCTTTTGTTGCATCAGATCCGTTCTCTTCTCTTTGTCTTTCCTCATATTCAAGGAATTTTTGTGTAAGGACATTCAAATTGACCAACTCATCTCAACTCTAAATGGCATATAGAAAAGATGCTTAATCTTTCGGTAAGTTTAATAAAAGTATTATAACTAGTAGCTCACCTTGCGCGTTTATGTCGGCTTGAGCATGTTTTTCAGTCTTATTATTTAAGTTCTGCAACGGTCCTTTGGGCTAATGAACATCCTGCATTCTTTTAGGCTTCGTATGACCATCTGCCATTTTTGATATAAGTAAGCTGCGTCGACTTAGCACTATAAGCATCTACTTGCAAACGCTTTTTCATCATTAAATTTTCTTTCTTCTCTCTTAGCAACGTTCATATCCGGCTTTAAAATCTATTAATTATCGGACACTCTGCAAAAATCATTATAAATCCGAACACTCTCCATCAGAATACTCCAAAAATTGTAAATGTTATTATCCAGTTTTTCAATTGGATATGATGTCGTCATATTTGATTTAACTTTGTTTGTTTTTGGCACAAAGAAAGGTAACTAATAGCTTCCAGAGTTCATAATCTAATGTGACAAGCCACACCAGCACACATTATGAAAATATATACATACAAAGATATATCTTACGATTGCTGTTTACAATGTCTTCGAAATTGCTTTAACAAACTAGCTAGAGAGTGTTAACAACAACAACTGATGAAATTGGGCTGACCATTAAAGAAGAAGAAGCTGATACCATATTAAAATCATTAATCTACCTGATGTTGGTCCCAAAAATATCCGACCTGGCGTACAAACAATTACAGCTATTTGAAATTATTTTGATTAAAAGTACTGAGTCTGTGTCTTCATCCAAATATGGTAGGTGCTTGCAAAAATTTTAGCCAGTGACTTCTACAGGTAAAAATGATAAAGAAATGGGAAAAATTCTCTACCTAAAATAACGGCTTTCAATTTAGTATTATTGAGATATTCAATGCATATAGACATTAATCACGGAACGTTCAAAATTGCATTTTCGTCATCCATTACTTTTGTTGTTTGATTTAAAGAAATCTACTACCGCCGACTATCAAGCACTTTTACAAACTTACGGCGATGCTGCTCCGTCATTTGTCTATTCTTGATTTTGGTTTCAACGTTTCAAAAGTGGTGATTTTGTTGTCAATGACAAAGAATGTTCTGGAGGTCCAATCCAGGAGAGCCATCCAAATCGACACCGAAGCGGAATATTTATGGCCGTAAACTTTTGCTGTGCATTAGGTGGGATCAGCAACGTGCGACGTATTACAAGCTGCTAACACCGAAGAAAACTGCTACTGCAGATGTCTACCGAAAATAATTGAAAAAATTGAACGATGTATTGTTACAAAAAAGATCAGGAAAGTCATTCTCTTTCATGACAACACTCGGCCACACGTTGCAAGAGTTGTCAAAGATGCACGGTTGCTGCTCGGATGGGAATTAGTAGTGTACTCAGCGTACTTACCAGACACAAAGCCTTCTGATTACCACTTGTTCACGTTGATGCAGGTTGGCTTGGCTCGCACGCGGATTCGAAATGCTGAAGAAGTGCGATAATGCGTCGATGATTGGATTGCTGTTAAACCAACACCTTTCTTTCGCCACAGTATCGCCAGGTTGCCAGAAAGATGAGAAAACATTCTAAAAAGTGATGGAAAATATTTCGAACGAACTAGAATTCTACTATGATGGAGTTAGAGGTAGTTTTTTGTTATATATAGGATGTAGGTGGCATTGTATGCCATTTAAACAGTGGGTGGCGCGCTTGCTTGCAAGGGAATAAAAGCATTGCTTATTCTACAAAAGTAAAATCAAGATTTGGCGTTGATTCATAAACTCGAATGAAAAGTGCGTAAATTACTTTGATAATGAAGAAACAGTGAAAACAACAGAGTACTGAATTGTTTGAATAATGAAATTATAGAAAAAAACTTCCGCCTTAAGCAGACAAGAGAGTATTGACTTACAGAGTCACGTACCTGTTAATGAGATAAGCAAGACCGAAGTGTTGAAGTTCGAAAATTCCTTCTTCCACACATGCGGTCGTTTCGGATTGTTTAATTATATTGTTTATCAATGAAGTCTAGAGTCGATAACTGTTGAGGAGCTCGACGGTTCTCCCTGTAAACGTGTCATGGAAACTGCTGAACATCGCTAAAAAAACTGCACCAAGCGAAAAAGGATATTATAGCGAGAACCAAAGATGTGTTTTATTTTCTTTTAAAGGTTTGATACTTCTGAGAAGCACCCTTTAGCAGATTGATGGATTGTGTGAAAATATGAAGAGCAAGAAACTATTGTCTATTCTTGGGTTTTCACATGTCCGTTATCCGATTTCCAAATTTTTAAAAGGTCGGAGTTAAATTGGGCTACTGTGCCTCAGTCAAATTTCATAGAAAATAACCAAATGTAGCAGTTCCTTCAAAGTGGGACTCCACACTACGACGCTCTATATTGGTCTCAAGCATTTTTTAGGGAAGACCTAAACTGTGACCATTACTTCAATGATGGTTTCCACAACGAATTTTTGAACATTAATACACATCCAATAACAACAGATTACCGATGTTTTTAAATAACAGTTTCAATGGTGAAATTCTTGAAATTAATTTTGTTGAGATAATAAACTAAAGAATTAAATAAATAACAATTAAAAATATGTTTTTATTTTGTGTTTTTGGTAGCCAGAGCCATAATGGTGTGAACGTGTTGTTTAATCTATAAAAATAAATTATAAGCTAAATTTTGGTCTGTTTCTTAAAACGGTTGGTTGGAAAAAGAGGTACGAGCTCAATATTACCAAAAGAAAGACATGGTAAGATATACGAAACATAAGAAATATTATTCGTATAATTATTCTAAAAGTCTCATTTTTTGTGTCAAAGATTGACAAGTTATCAATTGGTACAGCCTACAAAACAATTGAATGTAAAGCATGAGCAACACAATTTGAAGAGAACGTTGTCCTTTGTTTGAAAGCACCTGAGGGGGACTCACTGTGGATATTTCTATCGAAGCGCCTTAGCCAAGTATTTCCATCCAAAAACCCTTTTAGATAGTTGAAAGAAAATAATATCCAACATCTTGTCTTTCGACGAAGAAATAAATCTATAGCTAACGCACCTAGTTTTGAGTTTATTTACAATGAGAATAAAGGATTTGGTGTCTAAATTGAAAATTTAACTTTTATTTTATTAAAAATTCTTTTTACAAAGGTTGAGTATTTTTTTATCATTGAAGCTGTAGTCAGTCTTACTAAATTGTCCGAGATAAACATTTAAACTGTTTTACTGACTTTTGTATAAACCATAAAGCAATGCATAATGTTCGCAAGTGCTTGCAAACTATCCTTGGAGTTGCTGCTTGTTACATGTATACGCAGTTTCTATTTAAAAAATTGTAAAATTCTTTTTTCAAGGGTTTTGACCATAGGAACCAAAATATTCCGCTCCTGTCCTCTCTAACACCGAATCATGCTCGTAATAAACTGTGCAAGTGACGGCCGATGATAATGCACGAGCAAATTTGCCTTCAATGCGTATATATTTTTTTTAAATGTTAGCACACAAATCGTCATTATAATGATCAAACGAGAGGTCAAACGCTAGTATAAAACAGCTATCATCGAAAAGTTTCTTATTTATATGAAGACCATGATCTGAGTAATTGATCTCAGCTGACTTGAATAGCATACTATAAGCTTTAGTTAACCTTAAGTTTTCTGCAGAGCAATCGCATTCAAGTGGTTGAGCGGGTATTTGAACACCATTGACTGACAAATTAAACCTTTGCAAATAACAATGCTCGTACTTGAAAGAATCCATTGCTCATACTCCTGAATAAGCGCTATTGTAAACCATACAAAAAGTTAAATATGTCGGAAGTTGTCCTATGACGATATCATCAAATAATAGAGTATGATTTCCCAGATATAAGGTATATGTCTTAAGAGTTACTTTATTAAATTGACAGACTTCTGCTTTTGTTTGCAATAGTGTATGATCAGCAACCAGTACTCCAGGATTAGGTGTTATATGATTCATAAACAATTGTTCCTTCAATATTTTAAGCTGCGTTTCCTTATCAGGATTTTCCATTAAATAAAACGATGATTTCTCCAAATTAAATATAATGCGCAAATCGACATTATTTAGTGAGAGTTTAGATTGATTAAAAATACCTTCCTGCAGCTTTCCAAACAATTCAACTGTAGTACTCCAAACAGCTCAGTTAATTATTTTCACCACTTTACCGATGTAGTCCAGAATATGATAAATGTATTCAATCAGCGTCAGTGCCATAACTAAGAAGAGTTTATATCTATGACCTGTAGTGGCAATTGTTGTCACTTTGCAAAACCAGAATATTATTTAAGTACACGAAGACGCTTCGACACATTGATTGTAGAAGATCATTAACAACGCTACACTTGTCGTAAGCAACATCAGAATTATCTTTATTCTTCAATTGAACAAACTATTTTAAATAGACGCTGCAAACATGTCGATATATACCTCCATTACCATGAGAAAGAAATTCTATGGATCTAGGATTGTCTAAAGGCTGAATAGGGCTATGTGGGACTTCTTCTGTACTTAGACTGCTGCATTGTATAGGATGAGTTGCAAATAGATCTAGTTCGCATTTCATACATTCTGTAAGAATGCTCATAGTTTCTAAGCAAATAAATCGTTCACTTTCTTACGCAGACTGAATTTTTTCGTGCAATTCGCTTTAAATCTTTTTTGTGACTGACTTATTTTCTTTTTGGTGCGGCATCTTATACTACTTTTCCGGAGCCTCTTTGAAATTTAGCTGATATCTTGTTGACTACCTTTTCTCTCAAAATACTTAAAGCTTTGTTGCCCTACTCTTCTAAAATGTTTCTAAATGGTTTGCGAGCGAAATCATTCAGGATAGTTTTGTCAGTATCCACAGCTTTGTCTTTAAACGCCAATTTTGTATTACTCGGGGTAACATATGTAATGATCCTATGTCACTTATCGCACCTCCAGTTTGGTTAGAGTAATATAAGAAAAAGTATACACTTGCTCCATGTCAGTCTGTTATACTTCTGCATAAAATGTCAAATGTGTTCTCATTTTGATCGGCTTTATTTTAATTTCATTCCAATCTTTTTCCTAAAGTGCAGAGTAATGTAAGCAAATATAAGGGAATCGCGAAAATTGTATTTGACACCATCTGCACTAACTATGAGTACAGAGATATCCTTCATAGTAGCAACTTCAAGGTTGTAGTCAAAATACTTGCTTTTTGCATTAAACAACAAAACACAAAGACATCTTAAAATTTCATCTCCAACGCAACGGGGTTTGAATTGCCTCGCTAAATGTTGAAACTGTAAGATATCTCTAGGGTTTTTAAAAAGGTCTATATATTTTGAATTCAATGAAATATCTCTTGTGTGCGAGGACTTGTGAAAAGCGTTCTGTGTTACTACAATGATAGAAAAATTTCTATGATGTGTCCTCTTAGTGAAAAGTTCACAAACTGTTTTGTTGAAAGCACCCATCATTAAGCCATCGAGAGTTGGTTGATTGAGAACATTTTCCAAATTCTCTGGCATTCCGTTGTTACATTCAATATTCGCAGCACTATTCATATTAGGTTTCGCATTTTCCTCAACAACATTACAACAAATTATTCGATCAGTTTTCACTAATAAACAAATCCTCCTTGTAAATAAGATTTTTCAACAATGTTGTTTTGCCTGACCCTGATGGTCCACTAATAAGCATAGTAAATGGATGGTAAAGTTGAAAAAACATGTTGTCTTGTTAACTATAAAATAGAGAATAATGTAGCACTTCACTGATTACATCGTTTTATAAATATTTATTTAATCTGAAGTGATAACTTTAATGGCGTCTGAGATTCTTTCAATGTAGATAAAAATATATAGCTGTCGAGAGCACATCTAAATTTAAGGTCATTTCGATGATTCGGGCAGTTAGTAAAGTAATTAAGTAATTTTTTTAAAGACGTTTGAGTGTTCACAAATATCACTTTGGCTTTTTGCTTTTCCCTTCCCACTATTAAAATATAATCATAGTGATTCAACAGTGATAGTATGTCACCTAAGCAGGAATACTCCATCACTTCTGCTCACCAATTTAAACCACGAAAAAATTAGCACAGAAATGATTTTGATCTTTAGTCTTCTCATTTAATTCCTTTTCACCGAACAGAGGGCTAAATAAAAAGTAGCTAGCTACGACAGAATTTGTACTCATATATGCTAACGCTTCCTTACTGATAATAAATCCGGTCGCATAAGTGTACACCCGAAGACTCTAAAAGCTTTCAGTCTGTTTTGTTCTTCCGTATTAAAGATTTGAATACCTCTCGTTGAACCATTCTCTGAACGTAAAGTAAAGTACGTTCTCTGGAAGACTCATTTTACTCTACGCTACCGTGAGGAAAAGAAAAAATCATTGTATTAGGACTATGCAACATACGTTGTATGGATTATCCGCTCATTACATGCTATGTCTCCAAAACACAAAAATATGCCTAGCAATTATATACATATACAACTAATATACATATAAGTAATATAGATAATAATAACCATACCTTATCTTTTCCCGGCGAAACATGTTGTAAATTCTCTCGATAAACATGTTGCAATCCGCTGAGCAACATGGCTATACACCTACATAATTATTTTACTCCTACTTATCAATAAGCTACAGTTAGCATTGAATTATTCACATTACGCAAAATCATGTACCTAACGGTCTCGAATGTTCTCCGTTTACGACTGTTGTCATGCTTGTATATTAACAGCAATAGGATATCCGTAAGAATATCATTATAACAAAGGTACAAGTAAGTGTTAAAATTGTAACACAGGTACAGGCAAAACATCTATGTAACAGGACAGCGATGGTGATCGCGACTATAAAACAGATAACTAATCGTAGACAACATATTTATTTGACATTACCGACAGGGATATTTTTTTTTGACTTTACGGATAGGGGATGGCAGGCTCAGCTTAGTCGTCATCCCTGAATAACGAATGGAACACACCCTTCAACGACGTTGAAATGGTTAGAGACAACAAAAACAAATAGGATGTAGGTAGGGATGGATGAGTGGCTCTATTGGCTTAAGGTTGGCTGCTGAAACACCGGCTGCGTATTTTTTTTACAGAATCTCTCGGTACAGACAAACCGCGAAAAATAATTTTCAACTAGACTCGAGTCATGAATCACCACGTTGCCCCACTCCCCCTCTCCCCTTTCTATAAAAATCGATTATCGCTTACGGTATAATCTGATTTTAATTGCAAGAACTTGCACTGGTTTTGTCAAATTTGCAATCGATAGCTCCATTTTTGCGGCCAGGAGAATAGACAGAACAGAAGGATGAACGGTAAACTGAACAGACAAACATGCTTAAATTGATTTAGAATATATATACTTTGCGTAGGTCTCTGAAGCGTCATTCTGGACGTTGCAACCGTTTTGTCAAAATGAAAAGTACCCTTCCTCCCTCGTTGATGGATATAAAAACTTATCCATTTACAAACTGTGTTTTTTTTCTGAAAATCTGTTTAATGTTTTACAGGGAAATCAAGCAATTTTATGGTGGTGAAGGTAATCGAATCCGTGAAAACTTCCAGAGGGAAACAATTTTCTTTTTTTTTAAATATCTCTTTTGACGGAATCGCGCTTTATGCTCTTTATAAATTTTAATTATTATTTAATGATGATTATTGAATAATTTCTTGTGAATGATCGTAAATTTCAATGGTATTTTTTGTAGCCCGAGGAGCATATCTGTCAGTTCATAAATAAAATTGTAATGATGCCATGTATATATAGAAAAGGAGTAGTACATGTTTTTATAAAAACAGTTTTCATTCTATTGCTTCGTTTGTATAACTCTTATAGAAGTTCGAGATATTGTAAAAAGTTAAAATTGAAGGCGGGCTACTGCTTGCTGATAATCTTTCGTTAGTATATCATACAAAATGCAAACATGTTTTGCAACCGTAAGTAATGGATATGCTAAATTGGATGTAATATACAACGCAAAAATATAGTTTTTATCTACTTATTCTTCTTATTATTATTGCAATTGCTGTTACATTTATAACAAGAGGATCAATTTCTTACAACTACAGCATGCGTAGACGACATAAGATGCAGCATAAGGATTTCTTTCAAAAACAGAAAATATCGTGTAAATTTTGCCATAATATGCTGTTTATACGGATACGCATGGATAAAATTGATTTTAATATTTTATTTTTGAGTTCTGTTCTACTTAATATTAAATTTTTGCATGAATTGTTTTTTAAATAACTGTTATTATTATTCATAAGAATTAAGAAACAAAGAGATGATAATAACTGTTGCATGTACATATCGGTCAGAGAAAACCCAGTGATTTCCAAGCTGATAATATCAGGTGTCATAAAGCCAGGCCATTTATAAAGACTTCTAAAAAGAAGTGCAATTATGATATTCTTTGTATAATTAGGCAAAACTTTTTTTATTAACAAAAATTAGTTTATGGTAGATTTCTGAATATTGCATTATTTAATATCTATGCGATTAAACTGCAAGTTGCTTATTCAAATTGTCAACTATCAGATCCACTAATTGGTGCCAACTTCATCATCTATCTTCCATCGTTCTCATATATAAAACAAGTGAAAAACTGATTCTTCACTCTGTCGTAGGTTGATCTATATATGCGCTTTTGTATGTCTTTACATTACCATATCAATGTGGTCAGTCATAGAAAAGTATTGAAGGTGGACACTACGAGAATAGTTGTATGCCAGTATTAAAGTTTGTGCACACGTTTCTTTATGTTGCTTTAAGCATTCAAGTCAATTTATTTTTGTGTATTTATCTTCTCAAATACAGGAAATTGTTTAACAACAGAAGCATATACAATATGGATAACATCCTGCGGTAGCGGGTAGCAGGGGGCAGCAGCACCGGCAACCGCAGTAATAGTAAAATGTGTATGCAATTGCTTTTCTTTTGATTGCTGCGTGGCAGTGTACAATATCATGAATTGCAGTAACATAGGCAATCGTATAACACATAGATTAAAGTCTAAGGTTTGTTTTTAAGACTCTAATAGTTGTTCACAATCGACCAATAACAGCTACAACAAAATCCTCATCATCATGGTTATCACATTGTTGCACTACTTCAATAACTACAGCCACAATTACATGTATGCTGACAACAACAATAACAAACGCTTTATTGAAAACCTTGCTTACGTTTGCCTTGTCTATTTTTGTTTTTTGTTTGCAATTTTTGTTGTTGTTGTTACTATTGTAGTATTTTAAATGTGGAAACTTGACTGCTAGAATTAATCGATGGGCAAATAATCCTGCTTTTACAGTGACCGTTGGTAAAATTGAAACCAATTCTTGGTTTTCATCAATGACGGTTCTTAATAACTCACATACACTCGTTTACAAATACAGTAACCACCCACTAACAAATTGTTAGTAAAATATTCTTTTTTGAAGATGACGACAAGTGCAAAAGTCGCATTGACTTTGATGACCATTTGGTGGGATATAAAAATTACATACGCTTATAATTACAAATTAAAGTAAAATGCTCTCGCTGTTAAATGCTTCAAATATGTTATAATATAACTTGCATTTTTATCAGGTCAGGTCAGGTCAGGTCAGATTTATTTTACGAATGTTTTCTTCGTTTTATGATTTACATTGTAATGTCGTAGTATTGTTACGTATATCATAATATATTTAACATAACTTGCATTAAATAGTTAGATATGGAATGTTTTATGCTAGTTTAAATAGTGTCTATTATACAATGTTGTAAGCTTAAATTTATTTAGAATTTAATGTTGACCATGAATATACATACTCTGTGCGGGTCTTTGAAGTTTACTTCCGGGGTTTACAAACGTTTTGACATAACTAATATGCCCCTCATCCTTCGGTGATTAGTATTAAAAGCTTAGGTCGTATACCTCAAGTCATAATGGAAAATTTGCGGAACAACGTTAAATACTGAATTAAATATGAAGAAGGAACAGTTAATATATATATCCACCACCGGAGAATAAAAATATGCTTATGATCTTCAACCCAGTTCGGTAAGGTTAATTTTTATGTAAAATTATCATTATGAAAGAATTTTCATCAAGAACTATTAAAAATTAGGTCTTGTCACCATATAAAGATTCAGTTTCCGTACAAACTTATATGGCACGGGTTTAAGGGCCCCATTTAAACTTTTCACACCAGCTTAAAATGCCGAAATACTATTACAAAGCGATTTTTATCCCGAAATTCTAATGATTGCAATATTAGTTTGGGGAAAAAGAAATCCATTATTTTTATATGAAATTCAGGACTTTATTTAACATGCTTCGGATTGTCCGATTTGGGTCAAATATGCACCGTTTTGTTGTATGATTTGTTGCCATTTTAAAGGTAACTTCAAAATGCCTCTCTCATAGAAGTCCTGGTCTCTATTTGCAAAAAACTCTAGTAGTCGATTTTCACAATCCTCCCTAGATTCCAATTTTTTATCATTAAAGAAATTTTGCAATGCAAGAAGAAGATGATAATCACTTGGTGCCAAGTCCGGACTGTATGGCGGATGCATTAAAACTTCCCAACCAAGCTCCCGAAGTTTCTGGCGAGTCACTGTAGATGTGTGTGGCCTAGCGTTGTCCTGGTGGAACACGACACCTCCCCTGTTGGCCAATTCTGGCCGTTTCTGGTCAATCGCTATCTTCAAACGGTCCAGTTGTTGACAGTAGAGATCAGAATTTAGGGTTTGGACATATGGAAGCAACTCATAATAAATAATCCCCTTCCAGTCCCACCAAATGCATAGCAAAACTTTCCTGGCCGTTTGAGGTGCTTCACCGCTCTTTGACCACGATCGTTTTCGCACAGGGTTATCGTATGTGATCCATTTCTCATCTCCAGTCACCATGCGTTTAAGAAATGGGTCTATCTCATTCCAAGTTTGGCCAAGGCTTCGCAGATGGAAATTCGATCCATCATGTTTTTTTCTGTTAATTGGTGTGGCACCCAAACATCGAGCTTCTTTTTGAATCCAGCTTTGTGTAAATGGTTTAAAACTGTTTTATGGTCGATTTTTAGCTCCTGGGCGATGTTACGACTGCTAACATGCCGGTCAACTTCGATCATTTCTCCGATTTTATCGACATTTTCGATGACCGGCCTACCTGTGCGAGGTGCATCTTTAACATCAAAAATTCCTGAACGGAATCCACGAAACCAAAATTGCACATAGCTGGCTGTTACAGTATCGGAACCATAAACACCATTCACAATTTTAGCCGCCTGGCTTGCATTTTCGCCTTTGTCAAAGAAAAACTGTAAAATGTACCGAATTTTCTATTTGTTCACTTCCATTTTTAACACGCTGTAACTCACAACTGAGTGCACCAAACAAGAAACAGCAAAAGAATTTTTTTTCACTGCGAAATGTACAGTATGTAAATGTAGAGTATCGGAAATTGTTTGATCGATACTTTACGAGAAATCTATCAGTGCAACCATCTACCGAAAAATAATGGATTTCTTTTTCCCCAAACTAATATATATCGGTTCGTCTGTGATTCTTTACAACGCCTGTGATAATAATGTTCCCGATGGAGAAAATGATGATATCGCGACTTTTAATCTGATAGAAATATTGAAAGCTGTTACACAAGGGCACGCCTGCAGTGTATCATAAACTGGAAAAACCTCTATTATCGAAAGCAAAAAACTTGAACTTTTTCTTTATGATAACGATTTTTGTTATATAATCCTGTGAACGATTCTAAAATAATTTTTCGTATAAATCTGTTCCTATACAGAATTTTTAACAATATTACTTACAATAAGTCATTATGATGTTACAACAGAGAAAATAGTGTAAGAAGAAGAGCAAGAATATATACTAAAAGTTACATTACTTTTTGACTGTATGTAATAGTCGATTCGTTCTAAAAGCTAAATGTTGTATCCAAAAAGAAAAAGAAAGACAGTCTTTGTGTTTTTCACTCATTAACCTAAATTTGATATTTCCACTTAAATCTTATGTCAAAAATTGATAGAACCTTATATATGGCTAATTCGCCCCGAATCTCAACTTAATCTAAGCAGTAAATGTATTTTATACAAGAGTATTCTCCATCCAATTTGAACTTATAGCATATACCTGTGGGGAACAGACAGTGACGCTGATCTTCTTTTTGTTGTTAATGTCACCAAAATCCCATTATTCGTTGGCAACAAATCTATTCATGTTGAATTTGGACTTTTTTCAAAAGATCTTACCAGTTAACCTTCGACAATATGTCCCCTAGATAAATCCAATGAAGTAAGAAGATTGCAAAAGAGGTCATATATTGCATTTACCCTTTAAAAATGAACTTGTGCTTGTTCCTTCAATTGCTCTAATGCATTTCTTTAGTTTATATACTTTCTTTTTAAACGTAATGTTTGAACCGTTACACTATTTCAATTGAGGGACAATAACCTCTCGTATTAGAGAGGTTGCAAATTAAATAAACTCAACTCTGTTTTTACACAATTTTGATAGTACACGGTTTGCAAACGAGAGAAAATACATTCTATTTATAGGAATTTTTTTATTCTATCACGAATCCAAAAAAAAAAAAATGTTTTTATTTTTAATTTTGACAATGTCTCACAGAAACTTATATATACAACAACAAGATGGAACAACATTTTCTTAGTCATCATGCTGACATAGAGCGCGAACCTTAAGTTTTCTGTAGTCAGATATCAAAAATTATATAAACATTTTGAGAAACCGGAGAAGCAGATGCTAATAACAAATTTTATAACAACAAAAAATCAACCGAGGGCGTTAATAACGAACGAAATTCATCTCAAATCTGCCAGCTATGACACAATTCTGACATATCTAGTGATGATAGTACTTTTGGCCCAGTCCCTAAATAAAATTGCTCGCTTGTTATCAAATAGCGATGAATAGTTCGCAAATTGACTTTTATTCCTTATTTCAATTTAAATTTTTGTATGTTGTACTTATGGACATTATTTTTTTTATGATTTGTTTTTGCACCGATCTCTAACGAACGCTTGTACCGTGTAAAAAAGTGTTGAATATGTATAATAATAAAGCAGAAAATCAAAAGTAAATGCATAGGATTCACTTCTATAAAATTTCTGTGATTCTGTTATTTGATCCCGTTTTGTAGAAACTAGTTTTTTATATGGAAACAAAGGAAACTAGTACTAGTACTTTGCGATAACAAGAAAATTAGTTTGGCTTAATTTGGAAAAGTTCAGTTTACGTTTTGAGCCCTCTTCTTGGAAGGAGGGTTCCCATGAAAAGTATGCCTTTTCATGCGAAAATAAGGTGTAATTTTTGATATTTTATCACGAAAACAAATGAGAATTTGAGTTAGGCGAAGCAGCGTTGGATGTATAATAGTCAGTGTTGCCTGACTATAATATTGTTACAGGCGTAGTTGTAAAATCCGGTTTCAATGTTACTCCGTACAAAATTTGTGATTATTACAGCACGGGTTTCATATACAACGATTTCAAAAATTGAATACTTACGTATTACGTTGGATTTTCCTTTTTTCAAGTGCGCTTATTAAGGGGAACCTCCAATGTTATTGCACACAGAAACATCTGTGATTTTTTGTTTGAGAAGTGATGGTATGCATTTTGCTCCTTGTAAACCAAACTTTCGAAAAGTATACTATAAATAATAACCGTCTTTTGAAAGTTGTACTGTTTGTAATAAATCTATTTCTTTGGACATTAAATTTAGATAATGTCTGAAAAGATTAAGAGGCAAAAATTTAAAGGAAAATATAATTCACTTGAAGAAAAAAGTGGAATTTAAGATCATATAAAATGTGGAGTAAAATCTTCATTGATTACAAAATCATTAAATTTTAACGAAGCTATTGTTCGAATTATATTAAGAGATGAAAGAAAAATTAGAAGAAATGTTGCTGTATCTGGCAAACGCGACATGTATATCGTAAAAATGGAACATACATTTATATCGGTTTCTGATTTAAATTTAAGTAATCTGCAAGGATTAGTCTTATCTAAATTATTAGAAAATTTTTTCGTTGAAAAGAAAAGTTCAAACTTATCTAGTCTCCTGTAGAGAAATTTGGACAATATTCAAAGATTGAAACTGGCAGGTAATTGCAGCTACGTCAGTTCGCTTTTATAATGATTGAAAAATAATTAGTGAAGAAGAGTTTTAATCAACTTTGCGAAGAAGCAATAGATTAGCTGTAACTTTTGCTGAGAGTGACGATTAGAATTAATTTTGTGATCGTAATTATTATTGTAGCTTTCACTACTTTTGGTACAAGGGTATATTAAGTTAGTGCGGGTGCACGCAACAACGGACTTGATACCCGTCTTTCATTATGTCGATCAATTAGGAAAATTATACTGAATCGATTTAAATTTGTTTGTCCGTCTGTCGGTCTTGTATTCCTACTGGTCGAAAATTTTGAGATATTTTGATGAAATTTGGTATATCGACGTGTTTTGACCCAAGGACGAACGTTATTGAAAATGGTTCGGATCGGTATAGTTTTGCGATCACTCCCATTTAACGCCTTATTTTGAAAAGTCGTTATACGGACAAAAAATTGCAATTTTCAAAGTTTTCCGACAAAACTCATGGCGTAAGAGTATTTTGGACTTTCTAATGTTTGTATGAAAAATTTGGTTTGATTGGAGCAATATTATGACCACCCTCGCATATAACCGTTTCTACGAGAACTCATTCTTCACATGGTTCTTGGGTCGAAACCCTTCAGTGTGCTAAATTTGATCGAAATATCTCAAAACTTGCCACCTCTATGTTGAACACAAAAATACATGGGCAGACATCCAATGGACAGACAAGATTAGATCGACGCAGAAAGTGGGTCTATCCAACTAGGTATCGTATACATCCGTATACAGAACCTTAATAGACCCTAATATAGCAAGTGGTGCAGAGTATGAGATAATTTGGAGATAGTTTAGAAAGAATTTTGGGCATATTTTATTTGTATCCATAATATAGTAATTTTCATTTTTTATACTTTTCATTCTGATTCGAAATCATCTTACAATCACATTCAAATTATCTCACTTGATATGGTAAATGAATTGAGTTTTTTTTTTTTAAGTGAGTCCAAATTAGAGACAGTAAATAATATTTATCTGAAGCATATCGATGATTTAGTTTTCATCATAATAGTGGAATCTTAATTGCTATGAATAATTTGAATACTACATGTATTTCGAAATTTTCTGATTGTAACGGGAACTCTGAACATTTGTTTATTATCAGTAGATATGAGAGAATTAAAAACAAAATGAAAAAACACATTTTGCAATTATAGTTTTCCAATTTTAATTGCGATATCTATCACAGAAGTCACATTTACACCAAGAACAATAATAACAGAAAATCATTTTGATTGTTGCAAGTAACTGGTAGAAGAGAAGCAACGGCATTTGATTATGATGATGAGAAAAAAGTTTTATACGCATGCATATGTGTTTGGTCATGCTTTTATATGCATTTGCGTTTGCATATTTTCGACTGCTGTGCTATTGAGAATGATCGAAAAGAAATGTTACCATATTGATACCAAGGCTCGTAAACTCTAATAAAGAAAGAGCACAATGCAATTGTGCAATACAATGACAAACAATATTAACAACTACAGCAACAGTAACAACAACTGCAATAATAATAGCACAGAGAAAAACAATTCCCAATTGACATTAGACACTCCGATGAGTGTATACGACCCATTTGAGATTTTAGAACATTTGTTGAACCAGACACACAGAAGGCTATAGCGTAGAGATTTTCCATAAGTACTCATTCTTCTTTTGGTAGTTTATTGAGTGTGCCCGTCCATACGCATGTGTATGAATATATATATATATATATATATATAAAGTATATATATAAAGGTATAAAGTACATATGTGTGAGTGGCTCTGTCAGCTTGGCGGAGCGATTGTATTTTGTATACACTTCATTAATATCTGCAGCACTATTAAACTTGAAAAGTAAACCTAAGAATTTTTTTTTTCTGTCTTGTTTTTTTTTTTGTTATTTTCTATTGTATTTGCTGATAATACTTTCTACATTTGCACACATTCATGCACGCGTATACACAGTTCATGGTTGATGATACGTTTGTCGAATGAGAAAAAAAAAAGCATAAGCGTAGTTTTATTTGCAGATTATCTCCATTGAGTTTTATGGCAGTACAATATTTATCTCCTGCTATACATTTCCCAAGAGACACTCACCAGAGTTTAATACGCGACCAAGGCCGTGTAGATGGAAGTGTTTCGAAGTGTAAATACAAAAGAATGTAAAGCGCCTGTGTATGCAAGTTTACCATGTTTATAAATACTTGAATGCATATATGCTTTATACGTAGACTGTCGTCAAACACGTTACTGTTATATGTTAGGGCAAGTGTTGAATGAGGTCTAATCTAAAGTTTACGGATTGTTGTTATTTTTGTTGCATATTCAATGTAGATGGTTGGTAGTTTATCTTTTTAGGAAAAACGAATAAAAAGTATACTTTATCACAAATTGTGTTGAGGAACAACATTACATGCGTAATTTGAGTAAGCGAATGTATGAATGGCTGCAAACGTACGTAATGATCATAAATCATTTTCAAAAGTCGGGGTTGAAAACAGGTCCAATGTTTTGTTTGTTATAAATGTTTTTCTACTTTGCCTTGTTTTTTTTCTTTTTTCTTTTGTTGCAATGTACTATCAACAACTTCACATATTGTTGTCACTATGAGTGTCAAACATTACCAATTTTGAAACTCTACTACGATAAATATATGAAAAAAAAGAGCAGTAACAAGTCACTTAAATATTCGCTAACATATTTGTCAACTGATCAAGTTACTAGTTCGGCTATTGACAATTTTTTAGTATTAAACTTTGAAAAGACCTTATTACATATATTTATTTTAGATTAATATTTGCTAAAACAAGCAAGTTGTTAATAATAATATTGTTATGAAATTCGCTTTTTACAAGACACAGTCCGTATCACTGGATCGCGGAAATATTGTTCAAGAGAAATACACTTCAAAGTTCTTTTATTTTACTACCTGGTCTTTCACAACAGTAGGAGTATTTATTTACAATTATATTTCTTACATGGGGGATTATTTACAATTTATTTTGGCTGTACTCTCAGCTCAAATGTGCTTGCCCGACTAACTCTCCCTTTCACAAATATTCTATTTATATACATTTTTACAAGCATGTTACTATACCCAAATCTATGGTTATATTTCTAATCCCAGCCTGCTTTTCCTCTAATCGTTTTCATCGACCTGCAGCTGCATGAGGCGCCTGCGCATGCTCATTTGGTTTTTCTTTCTTTAGCAAGTTTATTATTAGGGAAAATTACTTAGCTGAAATTAACTGGATTGGAGATTTTCGTAACAAGATATATACCTAACCATGAAAGATGACGATGAATTGTTAGTGTGACACTCATCCTCATAAGAATGGCTTCGTATGCTGGCGTATAGAGAGTGGCCATATGTCGGGCCCACAGCAGATAAAAAATATAATGTAGATCCTCGAATTTAGGGGAAACTTGTTATAATAAGAAAATATTAAGTCGGAAGTATATATTGAGATTTTTTAGATATTCAGGATATTATGGTGTCTATATTACATGCCAATCACAAGACATAGGTCTTTTTTTTTAATTTCAAATGCTTTGAACGATAAAAATGGACGATATACTAAGATACTCCGAAATGAAACCATGGTGTTGCTTATGTTTTGTTAACCCCAACAACTAATGCAGCACAAGATCATTCGGTCAAATACGGTAAAACCCATCCAAAGGATATTAAAAAAATTACAATCGTCTCACTATTCGCCCCCTTCTTTTGACAACACGCTTTACACGTCCTTCTCTTTCCAGTGCTACTTATTTTAATTGCTAAATTGCGATCTTTTTTGCGAATCTAGAGTTTCCAGGATCATCTACACCCAGTAAATCGATATTTGTCTGTAGTGCAAGAAAAGTATATTCCGCTGTAGCCCGATGTTGCCGAATGTCGAGCGCCTGCATAGAGAAAAAAGAATTCAAAGGAAATGAACTTTTGATACTTTTTACTATCCCGTGGGCGTGACCGAATTTTTCAATTTTTGTCCGGATAATATGGGATCGTCCACAGAATATCGAACTTTGTAGTATTTAACTTGGGAGCAATAGGTAAAAAGCTATTTTTTTTTCTTTAGGAAACATGGGTGTTCCCACTTTATGGTGTACTGTGGGCGCATCCTCAAACTGACGTGGCTCATTTTCCAATAATTGCATACAACTATGAACTTTCAAAGCTCTTGTCAAATTCGAAGCGGACAATTTCATTTTTGCAAGCGAAACATTTGCTATAGAGAGCAAAATAGATGGGCGAGCTTAATAAGATTTAGAATTCGATGCTAATCAACAGCATACATAGTTTATAGGGACACTGATTTTTCTTCTGAATGTTGCAAGTATTATGGTAAAATGAATACATCTCCATGTCTCAACGATGAATAAACAAAAAAAGGAGAAGAACCTTATGGTTATAATCAAACCTGCCTGATAATTTGTGCCCAAATCATATTCTACAAACTTCTACAAATTTGGCTTGTGCAGATTTAACGTTGAGCTTGTTAAAGATATTGAAATGTTTTCATTTATATGCAGGACGTAAATGGCTATGTTTGCAACGATTTTGTGACAATTGTGGCCTCTTGACATGCCTTGAAAAAGTTTGCCAAAGATCGGCACAAAAATTCTCGTACATAGGTTGGCTATAAGACTATATATATATATATATATATATATTATCCACTGCATTCGTCGTACATTTATGTTATATATAATCTAAAATTATTATACCTGTGGCACAATTTTTTCTCTCAATGTGTCTTACATAATTTTTACACATTTGTAAGTATATTGTAAGAATATATATATATATATATATATATATATAATAAATATATAAATATAATCAGCTTAAGCTCTTTCACTCTTATCTTAACTATGAAAATTGAAACTAATGGCGAATGCATCACATCCCTCATCATTTCCATTGAAATAAATCCTGATTGTAATTGAAATTCAGTTTGAATTTATATCAAGAATTACATCAAAAGAATTTAATCGACAGCAATCGACGAATGCTTGAAGGCAAGAGAAAATTAATCTATTTTAAGCTGTACTTTCCAAATAGAATATATTTTACGGAATGCGAAACGGAAATTGACCAACGGAAATTGAACACAATGCGTTTATCGCACAAACTCATCTTTGTACGCGTCTATGACTAGATGATCAGGTAGTTCATAGTTTATGTTGCTTTCATTAGTAGCAAAAGTCAAAGACCTGTTAGATGTATTAAAGCAAAAAACGAGAAATAGACATATGCAGGATATATGACACGTGCCCAATCGTCTTAACTGACATTTGGATATGGAACGTATGAAATTACCTTGAAAAAATGTAACACCAGACAAAAGACAATACAATCTAAAGCCTTCATCATCATTAACATCAATGATGTGTATAAATGCTTGTGTTTGCATGTACAAAGAATGTGTTGAAAAATGCTTCTTGATACGTTTCGTGATTCCGTAAAATTGAATTTCTGAGCGTCTCTTTTGCTTTCCTTTCCTTTGATTTTTTTCTTTTTTTTTCCCTCATATTAACATTTTTCGCCCTCTTATCTACGACAGATGCAGTATGCCGCATGCATGATTGAATTCACATACAGGAAACAGAAAGGACAAATAAAGGTTAAGGGTAGCAAAATATTTGTTTTTGATTATGTTAAATTACTTGAAAAGGTATTCGAAATAGGAATTCTGGTTTGTAAAAAATTTTTTATTTCATACATTTTTTTTTTATTACATAATGTATTTATTATCAATATCAGGTCAATCATTTATTGTCGATTTGAATGAAACCCCTTAACTTCGATCAACGTTTGCGACTGATTAGTTATATGCAAAATCGATTTGGTATTAACAAAACAAAATTATAACTGAACAACATAAATTTTAAATTCTAAAGCACACTTTAGGATATCTTCGAATGAGCGTTTGTTTATTTATATGCTCTTGACCTTAAGCTCTTAATCCTTACACTGAGTAAAACTTTAACATCAGCGGACTATGACGTAAATGAAATATATGGTAAAAATTTGCCAAGGTCGGCTGTGAATAAGATACTTGCCAGCCGCAACACACACAAATTCTCCAGAGCTAGATGACCCGTGTCCTTAAGCATTGGGCTGATAAATTGCACAACACCTTTCCAATGTCTATTCTGCTAGTCCTACCATGCTGGCAGTTTTTCAACTAGCTACTCTAGCAAAGTAACTGCACTTATTCTGCAAATTCGCATTCAGCTGCAGTCTGCTTCGTCATAATAACGCCTATGAAAACCACAATTACCTGACGGTATATTTGGTATTTGACGACCTAATTAGAAACCGGGAATCTAACTTTAAAAAGAATAGGCCCACGGGAGATTTATCGTCCGATTGTTATAGAAAGGCAGGCAGATTTCTTTACCATTTTGGCGAAAGCAAGGTCGTTGCTTCCCAAAGCATTCGGCAGAGAATGGCATGATACATTTAGGTATAAGATTCCTACATTAGGCCTCGATAATAATTTCATTCAATTCTTCTTTTTAGTTTCTGAAAAGCGCTAGATAAAAATAGTAGTCGAATGAATGCGTTTACGCGCGGGAGTACGACAAAGTTTCATTTTTTTAACTTTTCTGGTGCTCGTTATCGACTTCTAGCGGATGACAATTTGTCAATATATTGGCGACAGCAATACGTGCCACTCCGTCGCTTTTAAGAAAAAACTTTAACTTTTCCCTACCGAGTAATACGATAAATGTTGCAATATAAATGACATGCATAATTATTATGTTATCATAATAAGTAAATACCGTCTTACCGACTTTAACGACAACAAAACATAATGTTGTCTCTTATTGCGCGGGAGAAGTGATTACAATTCATTTTCGTTTGGTGCTGTCAATGTAGAACATTTAGTAGTCCTTGATGTTCTGGACATGAAGATATAGTGTGGTTTCCGTTGGTAAGTGGTTTGTATATTCGCAGTAATGAAAGAAGCAAAAAAGGAATCAGGTTTTTTAAAGCAGTGCAACAAATATTAATTCATTCAAAATCGGTGCAATTTGGGCTGTGCTGTGCTTGTATGTAACTATCTTGAGGGCCAGAATGTCTTCCTTTTTAATTCGAACGTGCAAATGTAATATCAGCTGTTCTCTTCCTCGTCTGCCGGCATTTGTTTAAATTAAAAAAAAAAACAATGTGCGCTATGGACCTAAATGGGTGAGTCGACATTTATTGACAGTTCACATACAACAACCAAGTCAGCTGAATCTTTCAAGGCAAAACTCTACTTAAAGTAAGGTATTTACAGAATATATGAAGTTTTGTTACTTGAGTTAATGGACCAACGATTTTGCCGTTTCTTTGGTAATACTCAAACTTTCGTATCATGGACTTCATTAGTAATGCTTACATATATACGTACATGTATATTCATAGTCGGGAGCGTGTTTTTCGGTTGCGTCTGTCGATCGGGATGCTATTGTTTGCAATCGCAAAATTAATTAAAAAGAAATACATACAAGAATTTCCAACCAATTCCGACGAATTGTCTCTCTGGCGGAGTGGAGGCTATTGCCGTAGGCGATCCCAGCGTTTTTTTTTCTATTTTTCAAAGATCTGTAATAGCATAAGTTCAAGACATCTTCGAAATAGCAAAATCGCAAACTTTTTAAAAACCCTAATCAAGTTTAAAGTGGGCCTTCCTTTGTGTATGTATAGGTAACGCAAAAGGAAATTGCCCCGAAAAATTTTATATACATTTTCATCAATACTCTGGAACTAACAGCAGATATACAAACCTATGAAATTCAGCGTAGACATTTATAAGAGTTATGTAAGTAAATCGTATAATAATGATTGTTTGTATTCGATGTCCGCTACTGTTTCTAAATGTGCAGGCCTTTTTTGTACATATTATATATATTTTAATTTATTGTAATAATTAGAGAAGGGATGACGTGTTTTTTTAACGATTCGACTAATTTTGAATGTAATTCATAATCGCTTGCAATGTCTTAAGAAAAGTGTATGCATAGTTCATAACGTAAAGGAATTATGACAACAATAATGATGAGACCCTGATGATGAAAGTTAAGGCAAAAGCCGATTATGCTTCAAATAATGCAATTTGCCAATTTCGCAAGCATCAAACTGTTACAAACATAATAATTTCATATTACTGATAAATAACATAAATATCCTCAAAAATTTAATCAATAATTTACCAAAATGTCTGACACATAATAATATAATATTCAAATGTTCCTACGTACATTTGTATGCGGTTCACAGTACTTTTGTAATGTTTTCGGATATTTTCCCTTTATAAAATGTATAAAATTTTAAAATCATTTCTTCTAGTAAAATGTGTTATTATTATTATTTTAATTTTTAGACTAATGAAATAAATTCTTAGACTAAAAAAAATACATTGAGCACTAGCAACACAAGCTATCGGCTCTAATTTAAATAAATGTACAGTAGATATTGAGCCTAGTAGTTTTAATAAAGTAATATATTGAATTGATATTCTGTTCTGAAGCTGATTGTAGAATGTTCAAAGGGTTAATTGTTCCAAATGCATTACTTCTAGCCAAAGAAAAGTTGAGGCAGTCGCAGAGAATGTGCTTTATAGTAAGAGTTTGTCCACAACAGCAGATTGGGCAGGAAGACTTCTTCAGGATCCATTGGTGAGTTGCAATTGTATGACTAACGCTAATTCTCAAAAATGTTTGGATCTTGCTTTTTTCAACATTTGTTGGATATAAAGGTGGAGTTAATTGAGGGTTAATGGAAGAGTAGTGTTGATGATGGTATTGTAGATTTCCTTCTGCAATTTTCTCTTTAACTTTTCCTCCAATGTAACTTTGAAGATCCAAATTTTCCATGATATCATCCATAATTAGAGGAACAGAAACAGCACACTTTGCCGCTCGATCAGCCGGCACATTTCCCAATAAACCGATGTGACTTGGTACACATAACATTTTAATTTTTCCGTCGGGTGTAGTAATTATATTTTTTAATTTGTTGATGGTGCTCCATCTCGAAGTCGAAGGGTTCCGAATAGCTTGTAATACAGACAAACTGTCGGTAAAAGTGACGGTTTTGAGTTTCTTTTTATGGGCAAGGTTCGCATGGTGAAGAATAGCTCTGGCTTCGGTTGTGAAAGCTAAAGTACTTTCGTGAAATATGGGGTTGAGAAGAACACGTCCTGTAGCATCTACCACCGCACAAGCAGGAGGCAGACCAGAAGATTTTGAGCCGTCTGTGTATAAAAGATTTCAACCAGTACTCTCTAATACTTGGGTTTTTTTAGCTATTAGATTCCTGAAGACGTAATTTGGAGTATCTTCTTTCTTGTGCATAGACAATGAGACGTCAAAAGAGCAGTCTTTCAAAATCCAGGGAGGTTTAACACCAAGAGAGCGGGAAATTTTTAAGGGAATGCTTAATTCCTTTGCGACGCACAAATAATGGTCAATTGCAGATGGTGACTTTGGAATTTTCTTCGCAATAATAATCTTTCTTACGTCACCACCGAGAATGGATTTGTTTGAATTAAGAAGCTTGGGGACTATTTTAGCTTTTAATTCATACCGTCTATTTTCTAAAGTTGGGAGACCAGTTTCAATTATAATATTATTTATGGGCGTCGTCCGAAAAGCATAACAACTGGCTCTGATGGCGTGGTGATAGACCGGTTTAAGGACGTTGAGATTAGATTTGCACTATTGCCATAAATTATCAAAGCATAGTCAATCTTGCTTAAAACAAGCATTTTGGTAAGATAAGCAATAGTGTTAATATGCGCATGGCTTCTCCAAGCAACGTATTGTATGAAATTCACCCTTGTTAAAGTAGAATTTTTTAACCGAAGACAGTGTGCTTGTTGGAAAACATGAGCCCGAGAACATGGAGCGTCTGCACATTTAGTACTGGTAAGTCGTTAATATGCATCAGTAGATTTCCTGCATCGCACATTTGTTTTCGACAAATGCGCATTTTTTTTTTTTATTTTTGTATGGAAATTTTATCCTCTGAGGAGTTTGCCCATGCGGAGATCTCTCTTGATTGCCTTCGTGCTATCTTTTTCTCTTGTAAGAATGTATACATCGTCCGCGTAGAGACAATGTTCCACTCTTGGTACTTAGCAAAGAATTTTGATAATTTCGTTGAAGGCGATCTGGAAAAGCGTGACAGAAAGAGGAAATCCTTGCGGAATGCCATTCATTAGCGGAAAGGAATCAGAGAGATGATTGTTGATTCTAACTTTGAACCGCCGATGCGACATGAATGATTTGATGTAGTTGAAGAATTTGGGTCCAACATTCCATCATTTCAAGAGTCTTAAAATAACATCAAGATCAACTCTGTCAAATGCTTTTTCGAAATCAATAGAGGGAATTGTTACATGATTCCGTTCGGATTTGCTTTGCTTTGCTATCGCCCGAAAGGGACAATCAAAAATGTACGAAACATCAACGCTGTCAAAACTGTGAAATAATTAAACAAACAAAGAAACAGTCTGGTAGGCATATTGTTTACGACATTCGTCCTCATCAAAAATCTATAAATTTTGTAGAACCTAATATACCCTAAAAACCGGATATATATATACCTATCAGGACGAATGTCGTAAACAATATGTTTATCAGCCTGTTTCTTTGTTTGTTTAATTATTTGACAGTTTTGGCAGTTTACGAGTCTAACATTTTTTCTAGAAAAATAAAATTGACTTAAAATGTTCCCTTTACACATTTGTCAGGTTGAACTAAACAATCAGTTATAGTGGAACAAAATCAAATTTGGTCACAACTACCAAAACATTAAATCGACAGGGCATAAGGAGAAAACACAATTAGGTTTGATTATTTTTTTAAGCGTGAGAACTTAGCGAATACGGATTTATTTCTGGCGTTTAAAAACAAATTATCAAGTGTCATATATTTTTTTTTCCATACTATATATATGATGCTTCTAGCTCGTGCAATTACTTATAAAATACTGTGAAATAAATATTTCATATGAAATATAGAAACATTGCTTCCCATGCGATATGCGATGAAGAGGTCAAATGAGTAGATCTTTTACCCAGCAATTGTAAACAAACATCGTACATAAACTAATCGTACACATTAAAACATTCCACACAAGTCAAACATATATATTTTCTTTTTTATTTTTACTTGCCATATTTTGTACAACTCTAGATTTCTTTAATATCTCCGAATATTTAATAAAACTTATTCCTATTAGCTACAGGTATGCTAGAAACTTAGTAAGTCGTACACACATCTAGATAAATTTTTTTCTTAGGTAAATATGGTAATACTTCCGATATTCTCTCACTTTTCAGATTCCCATTATCAGTTGCATTAATTTCGCAAGCACTAGCAGATGAAATATCACGTGTTTTTAATTTTCTGATTTTTGCAAATTATTGCATGATAAATTGAAGTATTGTAGTGGAAAAGTTTTATAAGAAATTATTAAAAAGAAATATATATATAAAGGAAAAATGTTACAAGTATTAAAGTGTATTTTAGTGTTAATGAGGAAAGGCATGTGAAGGCAGACAAGGATTAAAGAGCCGCGTTTACAGTCAGTTTTTTGAGTTATATATAATAAAAAATTTTTAACTCAAACTCTGCATGTAAAACAAGCATAGTAAAGCGGAGATAATCAAAAAATCAATACAAATTTTGACAAATTAAGCATAATTGAAGTCCTACTTTACGGTTTCATACGCTATACCACTTTATTAAGAGTGCATAAAGATAACGTTATTGCGAAATTCACGTCTATAATGATTTGTCGATATTTGGCATCGATCTTTGAAAAAGTTTTTAGTGGCAGTCAAAAGGCGACTGTCCGTGACCAACTAATTTCATTGAAGGAAGTTTTTTATGAATATAAAACATTTAAGGGGAAGCGATATAACTAAAAGGTGACGAATTGATTCATAGAATGCGGGAAAATGTAAATATATATGAAAGTTATTTAAGTATTTTCCTATTTTAATATCTATCGATGCAGCTTTTAATGTAATTTAGCTATGTGCGGCCGTCCAACTTTTGACGGTTGCGTATATATTATTTTCAAATATTATATTGAAAAGGGTAAATTCATCATTTACAATGACAAAAAATCACTTACAATTTTATTTTTCTTTTCGTTCATTTCGCTTGTTTATTTCGATTTGTTGTTATTCACTGTTATATTTTTATTATACGGATAAATCTATTATTGAACTGAATTATTTATCTCAATAATGTATTTGAATAGATATTTAAAATTTTGTACGAAGACTCTTTGACAATAGTGTATATATAAAATTGCTTAAACTTGGTTGAAAATTCAGAAAGTAAGCAAATCAATTGACTCTTAACTTTTATGTTAGTGCACGTTGGGCAGGTCGACATAACTGCCAACTTGCAATATGTCCCGTTCAACAAAAACCAAGTCATGATTATGAAAAGAAGAAGAAGAAAGAATCGGCAAAGGGAAAAGAAGAAAGCGACAGATAGAGATAGAAAGAGAAAGAAAGAGAGAAAGAGAGGGAGAGAGAGAGGGACAGATAGAGAAAGATGAGGCAGACCGTTTTACAAATGCAATGATATGTGAGTTTATTGCATTTTAGGTTTTGTATGTTAAAGTTTTATATGCCTAAGGCTGCACTTAGTGATTTATTGTCTTTGCTTTATGTCTTTACTCAACATAGATAGCGTACAAATGTTCATACATGTATATAGAAGTATATGTTTGTGTTTATATCTATCAATTGCATGCGCATATCTATATATATATTTTATATGATATAAGCAAAAGGCTATTCGCAGCAATAGCTTAACAGATTATTTCCAAAGCTTTATGGTAAAATAACAATAAATTGATGATATTACATTTTAATCATGGCTTTTCTTTATATATCCTTTTACTGCTTTACATATACACTTAAATATACAAGATATGTATATATTACTCCTCTCAGCAAAGATATTTAAAAGTGTTGTTTCAGTTGTTATTGTTTATCATCTGCACTTGCTGCTCTCAATGACTTGCACATTCTGTTTCAGATTTATTGAACAATATTGATATTGAACCATTTTTGTATGTAACAATATGTACCTTAAAATGGTTTCGTAAAATTTTTGTCATATGTATTATAAGTTACATTAATGCTTTGTCATGTCACAAGTCATGTACTTACCATAAATATATATATATATATATATATATAATGATATAAGCATAGATTTATTTATTTGCATATATGCCAAGAGAAAGGGAGATATTTTTATGATAATATACACATCTCTCTGTATTCATAACAGTAATTGCCGTAATTTAACGGGTACTTTAAGTGTTTATTAAAGACATGTTATTTATTAATTTTTTAGTAATACAATAAAAGCAACAACAGCAACGGCAGAAACATTAAATTTATAAAACAACAGGAAGTTGTTATGTCATATTATAATGAATTTTCCCATACATTTGCGTTTATGCAGATTATAATTATTCACGTTTGATTTTCAAAGCTATACGTACACATCGTAGTTTTTATAATACAAATCAATTATATTAGAATGGGCGTATTCATTTTCTGAAATTATGTTATTTATTATTCTATAAGATTCCACAAATAGTTCTTCATTTTCGATTGATTATTAAGGAAAAACATTATTTTGGATAAAGCATCCAATTATATACTTCTCAGACGTATTATACATTTATTTTCTAATAGCGTAATTAATATTCTTTTCGAAGCAGTTTTGCACTTCTCTTACTGCATTCTTTCCCAATTTTATGCAAAAACTTTGGAAAGTGGTTAATGTTGATGTGGCCATTTCTAAATATTGAATACAATCTCATTCAAAATCCAACGCGTATGCAATGATAAACACGTCTTCAGTAAACATGGTCGCAAACAGGAAAAAACAAGGAAACGTAAACATTTTATTGCTTACTTGCTGTTTTCACTATTGTAACAAATTACTAAATGAACTTTTATCCGAGTGAAAAATATTAGAGTCAAAGACCCTTAATTAAAAGAAATTTTAAGGAGAAACTAACTAATGGGAAAGAGTTATTTAAAAATTAATCATCAAAATTTATTGTTTTTTCGTAAAGATAAGCAAATGAGAGAAATTTTTTACGATTCTGGGATTGAGCCGCTTTATAAAAGAGAAAATTTATATATATAGACACACACACACACACACTCACTTGGAATTTTAATATAAAGGAGAGCTGAAGGGAGATCGTAATAAGAATTCATACATATTTATGTATAATTTAAATGACTTTCATAGAACGCAATTTTTATTTTACGACATATTCCATATTGAGATGATTGATTAATAATAAAAAAAAAATGAGAAAACTTCTTTATTGCGTGGTAAATAACAATATGTTGTTGAGCTGTTACAGTACGGGTATGTTACGCTCTAGTCCCTTCCGCTCTTATTTTTATTAGAATGTTTATAATATAACGCAAATAAAATTTAAAATTAATTTGATATACGGACACATTTGACTAAAAATGCAAACTGTTCTAAGATGATGATGACGATGATGATGATGATGATGATGATGATGATGATGTATATACGATATTTAATGATGGGGATTAACATATAAGAGTCTCTATGTTTGTCGAACATGTACTATGAACTACTAACAAGTGTAAACAAATGGCTCCATACCAGTCATAAAATTTAACAGGGTCTCCATAAAAACGATTGCTTGTTTAAATTTATACACAAACGTATGTATGAACGGTAGTAATTAGATACCATGTCATACTTTTTGGTAAACAAATCCCTGCATGCACGCATTCGAAAGCAATCAAATCGAACAGTTAACACTCTGCTCGGTGGTAAAGCGTACAATTTCAGTTTATATCAACGATATGCCTACAACAGAAAGCATTTCTTTCGACAAACATATGCACAAAATCACACATAAATGCTTGCAACCCAAAGTTATTTCTATGGTATTTAATAAATACAAAAATTTGGGCGCCATCAACGAGTCTGAGTGACCTGTATGTCGGGACGATAATGGCGATGACGGCATCGAAATGCTGCTGCTGTGTTTAATTTAGTTAAAAGAGCAGCATGCGATCGTTTGTACTTTCACTCGATTGTTTGTTTAATACATGTTTGAAACTTTTGTTTTTGGTAAAATAAAAGATTTTTAACTCTCGTAACTTATAAGGTGATAATCATGACAGCATACACAGCTCCGATCTAATCTGGGCTAAAAGTTTTAACGAGCATAATGAAACTTTTACTAATTTCACATTAGCATACACGGATTTTATTTACTGATTTTTTACACTTTTTACTCGTTGTGGGTTTCTTCTTCTTTTTTTTTTTTAAGCCAATCATCAAGCATGAATTGTTGGGCTTTGTTATGTTTAAGGGATTAAGTGAGAAAACTTCAATATATCAAAAGATTTTTCTTTTCTAGGATTTCACAAATATTATGAATAAATTCTCTATCGACGACATGTGCGCTATTAATGATGTGGCTGACGACGATGTTAATGATGATGATGATGATGATGGAGATGATGATGAAGATGGTGATGGTTATGATGGCATCTTTTCAATACAATTGGTGAGCAGACTTCTTCTCTTTAAGCATTCATAGAGTTTTCTTGAACCTTTTTTACATGGTATCTCTGTTTCTTTTTTATTGCTTTCCGATATACGTGATTGGAATTTTTTAAATAAACTATGCCACGAATGTGTGTATATGTGCGGGTTTATGCTGTATTATTAGGGTAAAGCGTCAAAAATCGATTTGTATTGTAAAGGCTACACTACGAGGGAGAGTACATGATAAGAGTTGGATAGCATTTTCCATTCGGTCTATTTAGCAAGGGTGCGCCTTTCTATGAAATGCTTCACAATAGGCTTATCGTGTGTTGCGGCTTTATTAAATCTTTGTTTGTTCAGATTTTTGAGGATTTATTGCAATACATTTGATATGCTTATGTCATTGTATTTAAATTTATGCGACCGTATGCATTTTAAACGTTTTGCGTATTTGCATTTGTTCGCATTATAAATATGCTGTAACTGTATAGTGACTAATAAGCTTAGATCAACAAGTTTGATTAAACTTTCCCTCTTGTTTTTTTTTAATGGAACGATTAAATCTGCCATTATATTATCGCTTACACATAATATAAAGAAGAAATGGTACTCGGGGTCAAATATTATGAAGTGAACAAATTTTGATTATTAGTATGCTTTTGGGGAGAGGCTACAAGAAAGAAAGGATGCAAGAATGTATTTACACATTACGGTTGTTTGAATTGTATTTAATTTATCTCTTTGCATGGAGATATAAACTGCTGCAATTCAATCTAGAGTTTCGGTGGAGGCATTCGATTTTTTATCCCAGAATTTTTATGGTTTGGAGAAAATCAACAAGACGCACAAGGAAGAATATTTCATATTTTGTGGGATCTTTGGAATTTTATTGCATTCAACTAGGCTCCATTAATCAGTTTCGTAAAAATTGAAAATTGCAAAATATTGATTGTGGATCACCTACGACAATCCCAAGCGCAAAAAGGCATAGGTTGATCCAGGATGGCCATAAACTATTGCTGTGTATATGATGGTTAGTAAAGTTGTCTACCGACGTCAATTGAACAACTTGAACGATGTATCCATCACAAGTGATTAAAAGACGCAAGGTCATTCTATTGCATGGCAAATGTTGCAAGAGTTTTCAAGGATACATTGTTGCAGCTCGAATGGAAAGCTCTGCCGCACCAAGCGTATTCACCAGGCATAGCATCTTCGGATTACCACTTGTACAGATCGATGTAGCACGGCTTAGCTCGCCTGCGATCTCGAACAGCTGAAGAAGTGCGAAAATGAGTCGATGATTGCATCGCTGTCAAAGCAATATCGTTCTTTCGATCCCATCAAAAGATGTGAAATATTTGTAGAGAATTTGTAGAAAAATATTTTGATTCATTTGTCTTGTGCGAACTTTTCTCAATAAATGCCTTTTCCAAATGACATAAGGATCAAAATATATGTAAGCAACCATAATAATGTTTTTAACTAGCATACACAACATGCTATTGCATCGACTTGATATAAATAAATCTATTTAAAAAGTGTATGTGGAACTGGGTCCGTATTTAAGATACATAAAAGCTATTAATATATAAAATTGCTGCACATACCGAATGCATATATTTTAAATTGTAATGTTATTCAGTGACATTATTGGAAGGGCGAGAGTTGACTCGATTGTAAATTACAGACGATAATATTTCTGTATTTTTCTTCTCCGCTGGAAAAAGTTCAAACACGATTCAAAGAATAAGATTTTGTTTAGCACTGAGAAGAAGTCTTCAAAAAGTTTTTTTTTTTTAAGTATTAATTTTATTAAAAATGGTTATTATTATATTAACGGTAAGTCCTAACCTCATTTCTTAATTTTCAAGTCAATGATTTTCAATCTTATTAGTAATAAGAAAACATAACAGAATTATATTTGCTGTATAACAAATTGTTTGTCAATTCAAAAATTAACACATGTCCCATGGCGGCATCATTTAAGCCAAGCGCTCTTTTCGTAGAATTTATTCATATTAATCGAATCATATGCTTCATTAAATTTTTTAAAAGTTTTGTCTGTCTTGTCGGGGCACAATATTAAAATAACTAACTAAGGCTTATACGGTAGATAGATGGATGTATAAACACAGAAAAGAAAAACGGAAATTGATTTTTTTTTTCTACTATTTAGTTCTGATGCTGATTTTTTTCAAGGAAATCTCCTACATTCATTGCGTATACACACGCAAATGCACACAGGCAAGTTAACGAATATTCCGAGAATTAGTTGAATTGAGGAGATAACTAAGAAAAAAAAAAATTTTTTTTTATTAATTTTTGATTTTATATTGAAAAGTTCTTTACAAAGAGCATTTAACAGGATTTCAATGAAGAAATTTTTTTTTTAATATTATATTTGTAGACAAAAGATTTAATATTATAGACAAAAGAAAGACACCATGATGATGATGAAGGGATAAAACCGAATTAACTGAATTGTTTATTTGATGCGTACAAATAATCTGGATATTATTAAAAGTATTGAGCTTTTTACTCACGAAGTAGTATTTGCGCCATAAATATATATGTATACAAATCGCAGCATGCCAGGAAAAACTTGATATAAATGTGGACAATTTACACTAATATCAGAAATGGTTACAACAATTTTTAAATTTATGCTTCGCGAATGCCAGCTAGTTGAAGAAGTGTTCGATAAAGCCACAATTATTATAAGCTTGTAAATTAAGTTGTACTTTTATCGCGCAAGAAGGCTCGAACTATAGTCTCATTTTTGCAGTGGGCCATTTAGTGTCCGTAAGTAGTGCATAATATTAAGAAAGAAGTAGAGTAAGGCATGTTGTTTTATCAATACGGATCGGAAATTTGACTTTCGGGTTAGTGTTAGAACGTTTAAAGAAACTAGCTGACAGACGAAAATCTTTTCAAGCGTCACCTAATATAGTTTAGAAAAATTTATTCGATTTAATTTTTATACACATAATTCTCTTTTCAAGCGATAGATATATTCCCAAGAAATTCATGTAAAACAAATATTGGATAAATGGAAAAACAGCTGATTGATTCCAGATTTAAAACAGCAACTGAAAGTACAACAAACACTATTAAAAAATTCTTGCTGGAGTTCACTTAAGAATTTGTTTTATGCTTACACATTTTAATTCATTAAATATATTATAAATAATAATTATACTTTGAAAAACCGAACTAAATTGAGTAAAATATACATTATGTCTTTACTCTACGCATAATTCGTAGAATCCTATTCATATATACATATAACCCTCATCATCTAACCGACGTAAAAAAATATAACGCGAAGCTATAATGCATGTTTATGAGGAGTGAGAATGAAAAAATTCATAGAAATCTTAACGAAAAAATTCATCACAAAAATTGATTAAAACCATGTTCAAAAAAAAAAATTCTTAGAATGTTGAAAATCGTGTTAAAACAAAACAATTCGTGTAAAAAAGGATTGTTTTCTTTTTAATTATCCTAAACCTACCACATAGAAAAATTTAAGGCAGACACACCTTCGATTATACCGATCGAATCAGAATCGACAGTTGTGTACGTCTTATATTCGTTTGTTCAACCTATAGGTCGCAATTTTTAAAATATTTTGATCAAATTTGGTCTTACTTTGAAAAGTCGTTATATTAATAATTATACTGAGCGAAGTGTGTCTTTACTCGCTGCCTGTGAGTTGTTGCTAAGAAACGTTCGAATATTTCTACGTCGATGGAAGACCATTGACAGGTGCAACAGACTTTCAGGTCCTAAGAAATCATCGGAAGTGTTGTCTCACGTGACTCTAACAATGCTAGCCCGCAGACTTCTTAATATTAGCAATTACTAGTGCTTGTTGGGAAAGTTCCAACGTATGCTGTAGATGTAAGCGAATGCCCTCTGCAGGGCTCCCTGTATAAACTTAGTTGAAAAAACGCCTTTATATATTCAAGGCACTCACCACAATTTTCACACGAAATACTTCACAAAAACTTCCCAATGAAAGCGGTACATTTCTGACGGAAAAAAATCATTAAGTAAAATAATTCCGAGATGGCTTCATAATGTTCATATTCTTTGCCAGCGAACATATTCTCACCTTTGTTTTCAAATATGACCTCTTGTAAAATATATTATACAATATATTATCGTTTTAATGGATGAATTCCGAAACAATTATTGCGGACTACACTTAGTTGATTATAATGTTGTACGTTGCTACGCAGTGATATTTCACAGAGCATATGACAGTTTGTACAAATAAATTTCCTCAGTTTTTTGGGTAGTATTCAAGCTTATTTAGAATGCACTTGTTATAAAGCTTAATAATTTAAATATTCACCATAATTATCTATAGTTTTTTATCTTGCATGTTGTAGTTTACTGTTGGATGCCCTCGTGATAGAAAGTTCGTGTTTTCGAAGCGAAAATCGATCCATTTTCGTCATCTTCAACTTTATAGATTTTCTGCTCTCCTAAATATGACTACATCGACAGAAAATAGAGCTAATCGGGAAGGCTAGGTATAGAGAATGTATCACAACCAGTAGACGTTCCCAGATTAAATTAAGGGTCGATTCCTTTGTCATTTTTGTTGGAAACGGGCGATCGTAGGCGAATATTCATCGTTTTCAAAATTGAAATATTTTGCACGAAGTCTTGCAAACAATTTTCTAACTTTTTCAAAACTTAACGAACCTTCGCTTCAAGACAATTTAATTCATGTCCGTAACTTCAGATTCATTTCTTTCCGCTTTAATGCAATTAAAACAGAAAAAATTGTACGCTTTAGGAACTATTTTATTGAGCAACCAATTTCAGCGGAAAATATTTATGAATACGCCTTAAAGACAGGCGGATATTTTGGTCAATAAATGTAAATATTCTAACCCTTATTGAATTCTTACGAACGCTCGGTAAATTTGATTCATTTTCATTAGCGTTCGGTGTTTGTAAATCTTCGACTCGATTCTAATATTTATCGTATAGAAATTTCAACTTAGTACCGATCGATTTTTGGCTGTAGGCTAAGCACAGTAAGTTGGGGATACGTAAAATTCGTTCTAAATTTAATGTGGATTTTAAAGACCTATTTTATTTTATTTTCTTTCATATTTATTTATTCACAAACTTTTTTGCGATATAAAAAGTCTGATATACAAGCAAATCAAAAAGGAACAAATTATGAAACGAAAGTATTGCATAACAAATATGAATATTGCTTTACGCTTTTATTGATAACGCTAATACACCGTAAGCGATTTTAATATAATTTTTTATTTTTTTTTCGGTTATATTTGGAAATTTTAATTCATAATCGTGGAGTCGATATACACTCGCAAGCGAACATTTGCGTTCTGTTGTTATTGAAACAGAAAAAGGAAAGTTGAAAAAGCAAAAATTCAAATTTAAATTGCATTCGCGGATGGGATACGTATGTATATATGTTGTATGTACATATGCAGATATATATACGCGTGCGTATGCACGTATGCATACAATGGTATTGTTCATGTGTGTAATGTTTTTGTTTATTTATGTTGCTGTTCTTACTGTTGTTGTTTAATGGAAATTAGAAAATACTTCAAAATGTAAAGTAGAGAGATTGTTTTGGTATGGTTTCTTTTTCTGTTGAGAGAGATATTTATGCATGGAGTTCTGCCAATGGCAGACTAATTAAAAAACCTGTGCATTTTTCGTTCATTTTTTCAAACTTGACTATAATTTCTTAATTTCAAATTCCGTTTTTTCCTCTTTTCCTATTTTTTCACTTTTACTGTTATTTGTTCGTGCCGTCGTGTATTGCATAAGAGCATTTTTTATGGCGACGTTATAAATATGAGAGAGATTCATGGATTAAATAATACTCAATCAGTTAAATTTAAACATAATCACCTCCATGTGACTGCATTAATAATAGTAATCAAACTATTCCTTCCAGTTTTTTTTGTTCCCGTATGTCCAGCAAATTATTACTATAAAAAAACCTATTAAGTTTGAATGTTATTAAGCCGAACACGTTTCTCTATTTAAATGCGCATAATTTCCGCTTAATCAAAATATAAAAGCAATCACTCGTCAATATCCTTCGAATTTTTATATATTTCAACTTCCTTTAACTTTCTATTTTTCAAAAAAAGATTTTGTAGTATAAAAAAAATCTCCCGTAACATGTGATACAATATGTGAATTTCGACGCACACTACAACTATATCACGAATCCTAGTTATATGCATTTGAGGAGAAGCTATAAAATTTTACAGAGATTTTCAAGGAAGGGCAATGTGATATCTGTATGCAAAAATATTATTGTTAGGCTTTGCATTACATTAAATATGTTTTCACCGAAGTATACGCAATATAGTTTATATATTTGAATAAGTCGGGTCAGGCACTACAATATGGATACAGTATGTTTTTGCGAAATACATAAAAGCATCGTACACAACGTATGACATATTAACATCGATTGACAATTGCAATGTAGCTGATGTGAGGCTCTTGTTCTGTAGTTTGTGCATGTAGTGCGTGAGAAACTGCTCTAAATTAATTGTTTAGTCTATGTTAAGCAATTCAAGGCAATACCATCGCAATATGACAAAAAAAGGCGGATTTTCTGCAAGGCCTCTCACTGAAACATTGCAAGGAGACGTTAAATATAATGCAACGGGGTCCTGTCTTCAGTTTTTTATGTTAATTCTTGCGATTAGATAAATTTTCACGCAGGCATAACTCTATAGATGGATTGAGAAAATGTGCATAATTTATGAAATGACTGGCGCATACGTTCGGTTACGACAAACGAAGTAATAAAATGAATGCATCCCAGTTCATTAATGCTAGATACATTTTTGAAAAAAGTGCATGAAAAAGATCCTAATTCATATAGAAGAGTGGAACCTCTCGTGGCTCCGGGAGCCATTCATACACTAATTGATATAATTTTGCGTCTGTAAGGTTTGGTAAATGGACAGGTACTACCTTGTGATAAAATGGGCATAACTTTTCCTATGATAATGTTTGTAGTTTTACTTCTTCACCCGAGAAAATTCCTGCCTTCCATTCTTCAGGGTCCTTCCATGTTCAGCGGAGTTATGTAGTGGTTAAGAAGAGTAGATAAACGAGGTCAGTAAGGTGTTTAATCACCATTTGAAATTTATTACTTTCCAGGATGAAAGAAATAAGTAAATTTTGCTATAAGGACAAATAAGTGTTATCGACGACATATGATCACACGAATGACACTAATTGCATTTTTATAGCCACCACCGAGAGTGAGTTTTTCTTGTGTATTGGTTTCCATAGAAAATGGGTCAAACCGATCGGAGGACATGACTAAAATGTAACATAAACAGAGAAGGTTTATCAGTTGTAAACTAAAAGATATACAATACCAATACAATACCGATTTTCACATATTTTGCTTACAAACGTCTGGCAAAATGGAAGAAATCGGCCAAACGCATGGAATAGCATTACACAACATAATATTACGTTTGATCATAGTCAAATACAATGTCCTTACTGGCCTTAGATGCGGTATCTTCTTCCGCCAGTTATATTATTTATTAATCAAAGTATTTGAGTTTGTAAAAATTTTGATCACTTGTTCACTTGAAAAACGCATTTATTGTGAAAAATTGGTAAAATATATATAAATCAAAGTAGTTTCCATCATTTTCTGCAACATGACGATATTATGTCGAAAGATCCGCCTGAGTGGCCGAGTAGGCAAGAGTCTTGACTAGCAACTCAATAGTCGTGGGTTCAAACCTCAAGTGCGGTCGAGTTTTTTAATAAAAGAGCCGATAGCCCTAGATGCTAGTGCTTTAAGACTTTAGTCTTAGAATTTATTCTCTGGCTAAATTTATAATAATACTAATAATATGTCGAAAGAACTTACATTGATTTGGCACCTTTGAATCGGTCAACCAAAAACAGACAGTTGGGATATGATGGAGCCGTATCACTATAAGCCTCTGAACGTGTTTGGTGGGCTTGGGCAACAGATTTTTGCAAATAAATAACAAAAGTAATGAATTTGGAAGAAAAAGGATTTTGGCCGCTACATGATTGGCATTCTCGTCCGCTGAATACATCAATAATATTTAATTGGAAAACTGTTACTTTATATAGAGGAAAGCCGAAACCATTGAATTCAACCGTTATGTACACTGGTATTTTCCATTTCCCTATCATTTCTACCTGTAGGATTCGCTGATCAAAATTATTGCAAACACCTAATAATACGAAGGAGAAGAAGAAGATACCGCAAATGATTTGGTTTCTGCATGCATTTCAATTCCCTTCTATACATGTAAAGAATTTTATAAGCCCTGACACGTATGGAACGTGGTACTAAACGGAATTGGATCCGGTCCCATATAAATAGAAGTTGAATCCATCCGATATTTTTAATGTTGTTTAAAATATTTCCTTTTCAATTATTGATTAAAATTGTTTTTTTTCAGGAAAAAAGCGTTTTTTTTTTTTTAATTTAACTGCATTAATACCGGAGCAACGATTTAGTGCGACAAAACCCATCAAAATTGCATTTAATACTTATCTGGTCTAAGCACCGGAAAATTGAAACAATCATCCACAAGAGGTCATAACGTTGAAAGAGGCATTGATTGCAATTGTTTTGATAAAGTAAATACAACAAACCAACATCAATAAAAACAATAAAATAACAACAACATTCACATGTAATATGTACGTAATGGTATAAAGTGCGTCTGTTTGGACAAGTTGAACGTATTGGCAGAAAAAGTTTTTGAATCGAAAAAGATTAAAATCTACAAAGTTCTTCCACTCTAATATACAAAAGTTGTTGCTGTCGTTGGTTATATTTGGTCTTTTAGACGTAATGTTTCTTTTTTTACATATTTTGTTTTGTTTTTATCTTTATTTATTTTTATTTATTTATTTTCTCTGTATTTTATACTTTTTGAGATTACTGTTGACGCAAGAATATACTGAATAAAAAATTGCATCGTTTGCAAGTATATGATATTTTTTTGGTTTTCACTTTAATCGTATAGTAGGACGGTATTGCGAGACTATAAGGGATATTAAAACCTTGAAAACGGAAACATACAACGGCATCTTTTACAATAAAACCTTGCGAAAGAGAATTAGAAAAGTATTATGCATAGAAGTGATGCCGAGAAATAATTTATATGTTCCTACAGCAGTAGTAATAAAAATATAAACAAAAAAGTTGTGCTTTTTAAGTAAAAGGATGATTTCACAAGCAAACACGACACGTTGGCAAAGTGTAAGAAGGGTTAAAGCAATGGAGCAATTGAGAAAATTACACCAACGAGAGAAATAAACCTCAGTAAGAAAAAAAAAAGTGCTTAAAAACTGGACAAAGTGAATGCAATGAATTTCAAATGAATTAAAACAAAAACGAAATTAAGAGGAAATAAAAAAATGAATTAAAATTAAAAATGCAAATGCATGGCATTGCAATGCCATACATTGAAAAACCGAATAAGAATGTTGAATTCAATGCAGAATACAGGCAGTGAAACTTTAGACAAACAAACGCGTACATCACCCACTCTCACTATCGTTTAATGCAACCGAAATGAAATAAAAGTAAATAAGTTAAATCTAGTCGCCGTTGCATCTACGTTTAATACCCGCGTCTCATACATTTTAATAATTCCAATTATTTTCCCTCGGTTTTGTCATATGTTCCGCGAGCATATGCTCACTGCCAGTAACGTAGTAACATGATATCTGAAAATTATTCAATTATCAACTCGTACTGTCTCAGTAATCATATTAGAAATTTCCAATTTTTTTTGCGCTTCCTTTAATCATTGAAATTCTTGATAGCACCTGGAGAACTCAATAGCAATAAATTATTTGATTTTATTAAAGCGATTCCACACTAACCATCTAAATTATCTTTTGCAAAGAAGCGAAAAGGAGTCAATAGCTTTGGTTGCTAGTGATTACCCTAAGAGGATCCCGGCTGGCAACTCAATGGTCGTGGTTTTAAATCTCAAAGCCGATAGCCTTGGCCTTAGGGTTTATTTCTGTGGTTAAATTAATTATAAAATTTTAGTCCTAGAATTTGTTTCTTTAATCTGAATAAATTACAATAATAATAATTCTGGAGGGAAGTTCAACCCATTTGCTAACCTCATTCTTTACCAGTACATTTATAGCAAACGACATGACAAGTATTCATTTTTTGAAGATCTCTGAGAATTTTCACAATCCTGAAGTATGTGGATGAATGGATCGGCATAAGATTTTCGATACGTATAATCTTAATGTTACAAAAATTACGTTAAAGTTTATACATGTACTGCCTAACCTTTGTGATAATATGTATAGAATTCATAAAAAAAAGGGTTGAAAACTTCAAATAAAAAGAAAAGATTTTTATTCGAGATTACAAAAAAAGAAAACAAATATATAAAAATACAGCAAGTGAAAAAAAAGATAAAAATGCAATAAACTACGGAAAATGTTCGCATAGAAGGAAGCATTAACAACGCGCAATGCAGCATACTTTCTTTGGCCTTTATGTAGATATGAACCTTAATGCCCGTTTGTGGATTGTACGTAGTTACACACATCGCCCGGTCATTCCGAGTTAAATACAGCATGTTTTTTATATTTTGTCTATTTACACACTAACACTACAGCACCAATATAACTAACTGCAGCGCGCAATAGAATTTCTCTATTTCTCCAAAATGAAAAAATAAAGTATATATATAATAAAAAATAAATAAATAAAAAAAACCAAGAAGAAAAGTAAGAAAATTCGGTCGGGACCGAAACTTTTATACCCATTTATACTCTTTATACCAAAAAAAAAAGCAAAAGAAGAAAATTGAAGGTTTTTGTCGTAGACGCGTGTGGGCGTTGTAGGCGTTTTGAAAAGTTTAGCTCAATTCCAAATTCTTTTGCAAAATTGTAGATGATATCTTCATTTTCGCTAACGGGACAATGTTCACCACAAATACTATAAAGTTGCGCAAAGATGGGCAGACCAACAGGCGAACACGTTTAGGTGCATTCAAGATTTCAAATTGGCCAAGAATTTGTAAACTTTATGGAGTTTTTTAAGCTTGTGTCTACGCGTTTAAAGGTATTTTTCCATTTTTGTGCAGAAATGCTATAGCATCGGCCATAGAATATGCGTTTAAATTTTTGTACATTAATTCGTCATAGCTTATGAGTAATGAGCAAAAAATCGAGTCTTCATTCCGTTTCAAAAACAGAGGTGTTCTCAGTTTAGGTGGTGCTGTGGGCGTGTCCTTCAACCGATTTGGCCCATTTTCAATACCAACCTGCTTGCAAGAACTTTCAATATTTCTGCCAAATTTGAAGTCGATAACTTCACTTTTGGGCGCAGAAGAAAGTTTAGAACAAACATTATACAGAAGGTGAGACGGACATACTTAAATCGATTTAGAATTTGATGCTGATCAAGATTATATATAAACTTTGTGGAGTCTCTGATGCTTCCTTCTGGGAGTTGCAAACTTTTTGACAAAACGAATACACCCCTTATCCTTATGCGATGGTATAAAAATCGGGTTAAGTGATGGGTGATGCACATTCAAATGCCAAGCGGAAGTAATGAGCGTGCCTGCAGGAAACGTTAACATAGTAAATTATACAAAAAAAAGCAAAAAAGAAAAAAAAAATAAATAACAGACGTTAGGATTCAGTGGTATGTGCTCAGCGTAACAGCAGAGAGTGAGTGCTTGCAGTTAAAGCGGGTGGTGGTGCGGCATAATGGCGCAGTAACAGAAATACTCTCCACAACCGTAAGCAGTAAAATTACAAATAAATGCTGTCAGCTAAGTGAGATTATTATTGCGAAGGAAAATTATACAAAACAGGGCAATAAAAATACGTTACATACATATAAAACTAACATTAAATTTTCTTTATAAATATTTGAGGATGTACGTATATATTAATATATAGCGTTAATTATAAGACAATAAATTTTTTTTTACAAATATTTACATACTAAAGAAAAAGCATTTCATATCGCCTGCGCGTTATTAGATTTTCACAATCAATTTTCACCGAGCATGCGCAGTCCTAGGATGCAATTTATGTTCAAGATTTGATTAAAGTATAGATGGATGTAAAAACAAACGATCAAAAACATAAGCGAAATATCCAGTATCTTTTATTTCTGGTGTTGCGATACGATAAACAAAGATTTTAGACGGGAGTTATAAGTGTATGAGCCCTTTAGATTTGCATATAACCTTGCATATATTATTTTCGGTACATGCCATTTTTAAGGCTTAGAAAGGAAGTCAAAATGGGCGTAAACCGCTCTCTTTTTGTTTCAGTTTCTTCTTTGATGTCTTAAACCAACCGATAACTTTTCTCATATTCAAAAAAGAAAAACAAAACAAAGGAAAATAAGTTGAAAAAAAAGCGTTGTACTTGAAGTTTTTTGTAGCACTTGACTGAAAATATTTCTGCCATTGATAGGTAAACTTAAAAACTTACAAGCATACACGTACATAAATACACTCTGCTTTTTAAGACCATTGTTATTTAAAGAACTGGTCTATACGAGTGTACTGTTCTCCAAATGTATAGGCAGATGTAAATTTTGAAGTATGTATATAAAAAAGTATGCGATGGCATACAGCAAATAAATGCTCATGAAGCATTAAAAGAGAATATGAAGCCAATAAGCCAACAATAGGTTATTTGATAGCAAAAGTAAAAACAAGAATAAAGTCAACTTATGTATAACTGTAAATAGACTTAAAGCGCAGCATTGACATGTCTTTAGCGATTGTACGCGTTGGTTATGGCTTAAACACTCGCCATTGTTGCCGTACAAAATGAAATTCATTAAAAGTTTTATATTTGTTGGAGTAACAACATCTAGTTACAACACCATAAAGAACATATATAGTATTTGCTTATTATACTACAAACGACACTTCCTTCATTACCTCCGCTACTCTGTGAATGAATGAATGAATGAGAGAAGAGAAAAAAAATAGAAGGAGATATTAATAATGGGTGCTGTTGTAAAACATAATTATAGGATGTATAATATAAACATACACCCATAGTTATATATACACTTACGTACGTACATATACATATACATAAATACATTTATACAAACATACATACATACAAATAGTTTTTCATATACTTCTAAATACCGCCTCTGAAATTATATTGGCAGCTATACAAATGTTGATGGGATGACACTCGGCCAAATGAATTGATCTTAATGATAATTATGATGACGATGATGATGATAACAATAATAACGTTGGCGGCTATTTATTACAAGTTCGAAGAAATGGCACGGTGTACACGTGCAAACCAAGTCAGTAATGTTGGCCCAGCATTTAAGTAGAAATTACTACACTTTTAGAAATTACTACGCAATAAAAAAAAAGAAAAAATTAGGAAAAAATTGTATTTGACTTTAAACAAATCACTTAATACTCAAAATTTGATTGATTTTATTGTAAAAAAAGAAAGATCGTCTTGCCCTAGTTAAATAATTGTACGCAATAAATGTATGTCTGAAGTTAAAAGATAGTTGGCAGTACTGCTCAAAGTTGTAGCCTGTATTGACCATTCACAAGTATATCCCTATACGTTTAAACAAAAATCGAAGCATTATGTGTAAGAGTACACTTGAGGAAAATACTTTAAAGAGAGATTTACAATATTTTGAACCATATCAAACCAGAATAAAGAAAAAGTTTTAAGATCGTTTTCGATATTCTAAATAAAGTTGTTGAGTTCGTAATTGCAAATCTAAATATGCAAGGGAAGGAACGACGTACAAACAAATATCAAACAAATCGATTTTGATTTGAACGAAACCTTCTATTCAAATTTTTTTTTCTTTCTCTCTTTCTTGGATTTACAACAAAAGCTTTCCACTAAACTGTTGAGTATAATACACAAGCAGTTATGGCATGACGTATCCGATGTGTAGCAAATATAGGCAAGACAATAATGTCAGAATTATGAGTTATTTACGCAAATAATTTGTATTCTGTAAGGAGACGAGTAGAGGATTTATTTACAAAGACGTCGCATGCGTTACAATATTTCGAAATCAAGATTTCAATTGATAAAAGCACATATGATTTACTGCAGATGCCTACGTAATCTTCATTGACTTGTATCATATAAAATGCTGAAGGGCAATCAAAACAGTTAATCATATTATAACCAAAAACAAATAAAACAAATAAAAGATAATGTTCTGGCGATGAAGGCATCAGAGGAAAATCAGGGCCATCTTTTAATCACGACTTCCAAAGCATATTGGATAATCTTATGTTTCCTTTGTGTACAATGATGATCGGCTTTCTAGAGAACGAAACTAAACTAAAGAGAAACCGACGACAGAGATATTTAGTGAAACGTAAAGTGCGTTTGAGGTAAGTAGAGCCGTGACAAGTGTAGTGAAATTTCCAACCAGCGAAGAGCGAGAGAGACAAAGAAAAAAAGAAAGAAAGAGAAAGGAAGCGAGAGGAGGGAATTATCCATAACCAATAAGCGGGACGAAAAACGTATCATGATATTTAACGCAGAAATTAGCGCATATGCCGGCGACGAGTCTTACATTTGCTTCCGGAGTAGTTTCTCTTTCGATTAGGATATATATATATATATATATATATATGCAATCTACACTCCGACATCTAGGAATAGGGCATCTACTAGCCATAAACAGAAAAAGGTTGCCCCAATAGAGTACTTATAGAGAAATCCGTCAAGCTTAAAAATTCAAAAGGTTTACATTCACGTGAAGGTGTAGTAATGCCGAATGTCATACTTCTAAATATATTTGCTCAAAGAACGTATCTGGTTAATTAGTATGCCGACATCACTAATGATGACGTGCGTACGCTATTAGTACGGCTCCTGTTATTGCTAGTATATAATTTCAAAAAAAAAAACAAGTAAGAAAATAAAATTTGGTCGGGACCGAATCTTTTATATCCATCATCGTTATTTTAAAAAAGACAAAATATGTAAACCAACAAAATTCTCAAGCTCTTTGATATGGAGTGGGTGCAGCTGATTTTTTCTATTTTCGAAATCAAAGTTTTTGCCGTAGAGACATGTGGGCGTGTACACTATAATATTGGGTAGACGTAGTTAATATTTCCCATTTTTGTGCAGAAATGCTACAGCATCGGCCATAGAATATGCGTTTAAATTTTTGTACATTCATTCGTCATAGCTTATGAGTAATGAGCAAAAAATCGATTCTTCATTCCGTTTCAAAAACGGAGGTGTTCTCAGTTTTGGTGGTGGTGTGGGCGTGTCCTTCAACCGATTTGGCCCATTTTCAATACCAACCTGCTTGCAAGAACTTTCAATATTTCTGCCAAATTTGAAGTCGATAACTTTAATTTTGGGGGCAGAAGAATGTTTAGAACAAACATTATACAGAAGGTGGGACGGACATACTTAAATCGATTTAGAATTTGATGCTGATCAAGATTATATATAAACTTTGTGGAGTCTCTGATGCTTCCTTCTGGAAGTTGCAAACTTTTTGACAAAATGAAAATATCTACCATCCTTCGGTGATGGCTATAAAAAGATTCTGAAATGTAACATGCACAAATAAATGTGTGTAACAGTATAATGGAGTAGTTATTATAAAAGAGCTAGACGTCGTGTTTGAGAATTTCGCTAACTATAGGTATAACGCTGGGTTGAAAGTAAGAAGATGCGAACAAACAGTAAATTCGACAGATATGAATAACTGACTCTGTCCGTTTCCTAGGGAAAATTATATGCAGTTTATAGATCAGATTTACGCGTTTCAAACGTTTGAAAAATCGTATATACCTCCTATGGCGAGTACAAGAAAAAAGCGTAGTTCAAAAATCGGTTCTCAATTCATAGTATGAAATATTGTATATATGAATGAGATAACAAGGGAAGAAGAAATATGAGAGTTGTAGTGAACCTAATGAAGAATAGATTCAACAACACTAAGGATGACAACAACAACAACACCATCATGAATATCGTTGAAATAATAGCATCTCAGCTTTAGCGTCTGTGGGAAAGACAATGAAACAATTTGTCGTTCGAGCAATTGTTGCAAACCTTCTACAAAAGTAAAATAAGACATTAACTCTGGTGTGGCCGAAATGACTTGTCTGTCAGTCAATACCATACTTTGTATGTGGGAAGAATATGTACTTTTACTTTTCGTTTCCACTTATATACATTATAATATTGCTTTGCTTTGTGCAAATATCTTTACGCTGAATACATTTGATGTTATATGCGTACACGAGTTGGGTCATAAAAACAAATAGGCGTTTATATGTATGGACGCATACGCGCTCACAATTTATTCTCCGCTGTCCTATCACAAATAATAGCTAAAGCCTAAGTACACTTGCATTTATAAACATACAAATTCACTTACATATAGGACAATACAAGTTGTGCTGATACAACGCAGAATGTAACTCGCCACTTTACTTTATGAGGAGAATTATGTATGTGTGTTTGCAAGGTTTGGAACGCCGAGAAGGACGCATAAGAGATCCCGTAAAGTACATATATTCCTGGTTAGCAACAAATTCTACATCGATTTAGACATGTCTGTCTGTCAGTCTGACTGTCTGTCCGGCTGTGTAATGTCTGTTCTAAACATTCTCCTGGCCGCAACAATGAAGCTATCGACTTCACATTTGGCAGAAACTTTCAAAGTTTTTCGTTTTGAAAATGGGCTAAATCAGTTAAAGGACACGCCCACAGAGCCACGTAAAGTGAGAACAGTTCTGTTTTTCAAAGCGAATAAAAAATTGGTTGTTTGCTCATTACTCGTACACTATAGGAAACAAATGTACAAAAATTTGAACGCATATTACTTAGGCGATGGTGTAGCATTTGTGCACAAAAAGGAAAAAGTTGGATACGCCAACCCAATATTATAGTGTATCAAAATATAATTTTGTCAATACTTTTAGAACGCGCAGAAACAAGCTTCGAAAACCCGATAAAGTGTACAAATTCTTTTTCAGTTTGATTGGACCTAAACATGTCCGCCTGTTTGACTGCCCATCTATCTGTTTGCGCAAAATGATAGTATTTGTGGTGGACATTTTCCCGTTAGCGAAAATGAAGATATCATCTACAATTTTGCAAAAATATTTGAAATTGATCTGAACTTTTCAACGCACACGCCTACAATGCCCACATGACTCTGCGACAAAAACTTTGATTTTGAAAATAGGAAAAATCAGCTGCGCCCACTCCGTATCATAGATCATGGGAATTTTGTTGTTTTACTTTTTTGTCTTTTTTAGAATAACGGTGATGGATATAAAAGATTTGGATTTAGAGATTTTAAACTTTTAGCTTCTTTAATATTACAATGTTTAGTGAATTTACTCGATGTATTAATTCTTTGTTTAATCTGGCGTCTCTGTTCATCATTTAGAGCTTTATTGTACTGTTTTTTACAGCGCAAATAAAAGAGTGTTGTATGTATATATTTAACGTCCATTGTAATCTGCTAGTGTAGTAAATTAAACTTTATAAAAAAATGTAAATGTGGAACTTAATGCAGTTTGGAAAATAATCTTTTTGTTTTCTTTTCTTTTTCTTATACTCCCCGCTCCGCTTGACATTCATTGTTATATGATTACATTTTACGGTAGAATTGCAAAATATGTAAATTATTTTCGTTAACGCAAAATACATGCATACACGCATGTATACTGGCTGATACACATAAAAATAGATTTAAATTACGGTATAATAATTTTTTTTTTCACATTGAAGGTTTTAGTGCTTTTTTCCTGTGTATTTTCTATTCATTTCTTTCTTAACGCTTTCAAGCATGAGATATTTACTAATCACACCCAAGAGATTTTCATTTCAAAAAATCTTTTGTTTTTTGCGTTCGCTAAAAATACAGATAGATATGAGAACTGCGAAAATTGGTATGTCAGATAAAAATGGTATTTTTGTTGTTACTCTACCCCACTTGGCAAATATAATAAAAGGTTTTCATTATTTTGGCCAAAAAAAAGAAAAGAGAATACTTTTATTTCTTAAGTAAAACAAAAAAAAAAAAAAAACAGTGACAATGAAAGAGAAGGGTAGAGGGAAAGGCAAACCTTTCTATATAATCAGCACATGAATAAAAGTTTAAATAATTTCCGCTTTTTTTCTTTTGGTTATCTCCTTTACTTAAATACTCGTGAGAGAATTTAATTTCGGAATTTCTTAAGGCTTTTTAGCTCATTTCTGTTTTACAACAAGCAGGCACAGATTGTTTGATTAACTTTACCGTTTTACCAACATAAATTATGAGAAAGAAAAAGTAGGCAGTGAAATGGCTGCTAATCAACAAGCGCACACATACATTTTTGCCATAGCATATTTTCTATTTGCCTATAGAATGTGTTGAATAAGACTGTACGCGATTCATATTTAGAAAAATGGCGACAACTCAATACCATACATGAAACTTCTTAAGCAAGTGCATGGACAAACGCGCTACTATTGCAAACCGTAATGTGTAATCTTAAACAAAAATGTTGAATAAAGACGAAACCATTATGCGTATAAGATCGAACATCATCATTAGCAACATTAATTAGCAACATTATTGCAAAAATTTGTCTTTAGGATCTTGTGAATCTGGAAAGGGCAGGTTTTTGGCGAATTTCGAGGTGATGTCCCCTATACATGGCATTGAATAGGTTTTAGCGTCCTTTAAGAGATATCAAAAATCTGAAGTCTAAAAATGGTTATAATACGATTTTAACATTGAATTCTTTCAGTATTTGTAACGTACTTTTGCATGAGATTTACTAGCAATAACTAAGCATTTTTGGTTTTGCGTCCGTAATTAGCGACTTAGTATGTTTTATATGTGCACGTTCGCTAAAATGACTTAATTTTAATACTTGTTTTACTTTATTGTTATTCATTTTGCAATAAATTGTAACTCAGCAAAGACATTTTCAGCGAAGGCCCGAACCATAATAATGTGGATTATCTTGGGGGGCTAACTTCACTTCAGTCGTAATGTGTAGTCTTAAACATACATGTTGAATAAGGACAAACTCTTTATGTGTATAAAATCGAACATTTCATTAGCAACATTTATTAGCAACATTCATTTGCAATATTATTGCAACATTTTGTCTTTAGGGTCTTATGAATATGCAAAGGGCAGGGTTTTTATACACACTTTGTGGATTGTAACTTTTCGTCAATAATATACATGCGCTATATGGTAAATAGGAGAAAATTTTTTTTTTTTAGTTTTTTACAACATTTCTGTATAATTTCTTATTTTATTTATGCTTGTATTTCTATTTTTGTTTAGTTTTTTTTATCATTTTACAGCGTTTAGTTATCAATTACCGTAGCAGACACACGAACCAAGTGTCAAGATAGCCCACATTATTGTAAAATGCATCCCACATTTTTGTCTTTGGTAAAATGTGGGCTAGGTACAGTGGGCTAACTTCACATCCGTAAATATTGTTATACTATAATATTGGGTTGACATAGTCAACTTTTTCCTTTTTATGCACAAGTGCTACAGTATCGCTCAAGGAATATGCGTTGAAATTTCTGTGCATATATCTGCTGTAATTTATGAGCAATAGGCAAAACACTAATGTCTTATTTTTATTTTAAAGCAAAGATGTTCTCAGTTTATTTGGTACTTTGGGCGGCTCGTTCGACCGATTCGACAAATTTTCAATATCAATCTCCGTACAATAAATTCTTCTACTTAAATCAATTTAGAATTTGACGCTGGTCAAATATATATCTACTTTGTACGGTCTCTGAAGCTTCCTTCTGGACGTTGAAAATTTCTCAACAAAATGAATGAATGTACCTCTCATCCTTCGTTGATCGGTATTAAAATACTTGTACCCCTGTACCCTTGTGCATAATAATATTTGTATACCTATATATATTTATATGTAATAGCAATATTCTGTCTATTGTGAGTTGTAGTTGTGGCAGGAATGAAGAATGGTGAACATTTTGAACACATATTCTTGATGTTATTACTTTTAAAGACACACTTATAGTAACTAAAAGCACGAAAAGTTTAATATATTTTTATTAATAACTAATGAAAAATTGATTATATTCGTGCTTAAGATGCAATGAATTCAAATAATTTGCATTGTGCAAACAACTACATAACAATTCCGTCGTTGACAATATATATAAAGAATTAAAGAAGAAAGCTTATTAATCTGAGCAGTAATATGAAAGAAGTTACAGGATTACAGGATTGAAATTATCCAGCCGAACATAAATTGGGTGAATAAATTTATTATGCATATTATAGAATTTGAATAGCGATGATCGAAACAAAGTGAGTAAATGGCATCTTTTTTGCCCGATAACTTAAAAAAGTGGTAGATTTGCAACCATATATATTGCCATACATAGTAGCTACGATTAAGGTATACTTATGAATCCCTTGCATTTCAATTATATCATCGTTTTCTTCCCAGACAAAAATTCGCTTGTTTAAAGTGTCACTAGCACCTAAAGGGACGTCTGATGAAGTCGAAAATATGTTCAACTAGATCATCCTTATCATTTGCATCAACGGGATCGACTTCAATTCGAAAAGCAATTTTGCCATCAGGCATAAGATACACTATGGGAGTGTTCAAAATTACTGTGACACAAGCGCTTACATATCAAAGCTTGATGGGTTCACTATTACAAGTAACAACGAAGTTCTTCTGTCATCAGTGAATACACCATTGGCCTTACAAAGTGCATCTGAGTCAGGAAGTATTTTGCAGTCATCATCTAGTAAATGCCAAACATATATCCTTTCTCCTTCCTTACTGGGTATTAGTCAGAATTAGGCAGAATGTATAAATAATCAAATCGCGGCCATCTTCGTCTCCTTCGCTAGGTAATTTTTGTAATTTGTGTAAAATAATTTCGGCAACCAAGTCAACCAAGTACATGCCGTCATGGTTGAAATTGACTGCAATAAAAGTGTATTTATGTTCGAGAAACTCGTAAGTTTTTAGGCCGCTATTACGGTTACATACGAAAATGTGGTCATCCTCACTCCCCGCTGCGCACATGAATATATAAGTCTTGTGTCGCCCTTGAATTTCAATAGAAAACCAACTGGAAGCGGTAACTGGGGACAGTCCTGAGTCTTGAGTTTCAGAGCCTTCTTCATAAACGGGGTCGTCATCGCTTATAAAGCTACTACGCTCTAGGTAATCTTCCAGAATGATGTTCAGTTCTGCATCATTTTCGTCTTCATCTTCGTCTTCGTCGCCAAAAAGCACTTCAATATCTATCTCCATTATATCAGCAATCTCTCCGATTTCTGGAATACGTTGCGTAATTGGTATCTTTTCATACATTGCTGGAAAAGGATATGCTCCTTCAAAGTCAAGTCAAGTCTTACATACGATTTCAAAAAAATTTGCTTTATTTTCTTTTTTACAGCAACAAAAACGAATGTTAAATTAATTAAATTTCAATTGAAAATATTGTTTGCGAAATTGTGACGTATTACGGCGGGGTATACAGTTACAATTGTTAGTTTATCAAAATAAAGTCGAAGCGCAATATATCACCCAGCAAGCACAATTTTAAGCAAAAGCAAGCGTTTGAATCTTGTATGAATTGTTCAAATATTAGACTAAAAAAAAAATAGACAAATAAATAAATTTTTATAAACACAAATATACGAATTTTTTGTGAGACGACATTTTGCAAAACTTTTAGTGCTTACATTCCATAGCAATTTTGACACAAGGTGGCAGAGTATAAATTAAGCGTTTAATGTATTAAACTTCATTAAAATATCTGAAAAATTGTAAACCGCAGACAAGCGCATAAACAGACAGATGGAGAGGCAAGAAAATTGCCAGAAACATTTTTCAAATTGATCGAGTGTTCTGGGTCCTAAATTCACCCGCAAAAATTTATACAACCTTATATTACAATTGGTGTAGGGTATAAAACTAAAAAAATTTTTAAAATTTCCATGTAAAAATATGCAGGATTCAATTGTCAAGAGGAATTTTATTTTTCTTGCTGGTCATGCATTTAATCTCCATTAGGAAATTGCAATGACTTGATAAAAAATTGAATGCACCGGTTTTAGGCGAAATAATTTTCAAGCTGATATCATGAATTGTTCAAATCAAAATAAATCATTGTTTTTAGCAGTTTTCCTCATCTCTTCCTGTCTTCTTGTTTTTCATTCTCTTTGCTTCCCTTTACTGCTCAAGTCCTCTTTCAATTCACACTCTTGAAATTGTAATATTTTTTACAAATGCTGTTCTCTCTCTTTCCCTTTTTTAAGTGTATACATTATGTTTGATCTTGCACTCATCCTTAGGTAGTTGCGCCTTTTCTATTGTTTCATAAGAATCATTGTTCATCATGTCCTTCCTGTAAGTTGAGCTTTTAAGTAAAAAATAATTTTTGTTTTTTTTTTTTGCCTTTTTTGGTATTTGCGTACATTACGCATTTTGTGATTTGTTATTTTAACCGTTATGTTGCAGAGATTTTTCCCACATGATGCCACAAGTCATACGCAGGGTTGTCGCATTTATGCTTAGATGTTTCCCAATACACATATTAATATGGTCATGATTGTATTGTTATTTTAGGATATGCTGAGTGTTTAAAGTTTTATATGATGTCTTCGTCGTGAGAAAACGTTGCCTAGCAACAAATCATTGTTTATCGCTACGATTTGCAAAATTTTAGAATTTGTGTAAACATTTATCCTTACTGTCCTACAAAGGAGATGGTAATGTATAACTGTGTAATTTTACACGGAGACGTAATAAAATGCAATGTTGAGTTAAATTCGAATATAAGACACAGAGAATTTTTTCCCTTGCAAATACTGTTTCTAAACTATTTGACTTTGCTTCTTTTTTTTCGAAGTCGTTTTTTTTCTTTTTTTTTTTTTTTAACTCATGACAATGAAAATGTCCTTCTGCTTGAGTAAACATTGTGTAGTTAGTTTATAATTGTCTTAGTGAATTAATCTGTGCGCCTACTTGTGTGAGTGGAGTAATTTATTTTTTTTTATTTTATTTTATATAAATAAAAACACAACAAATGGGGGGTTACACAGACGCGTAGATTGCGTAGACGTACATTTGGGCAAGAGGCGACATGTGGCGTCAATTACTTGCATGAGTGAACGCAAACAATATGTTGATTGGGTTGTGTGGAAAACCCAACGCAACGTCAACAAAACCGTTTAATGCATGCATCCAAAATGTTTGACTCATCTTCAACCCTTGTCCATATGTATGAAAATTTGGGGCAGAACGGGCAAATGCGTAAAACGCATTAAATATGTTAATGTTTAAAATTATGCAGCAAATAATTTCACTTCACTCCCGCCACTCCGCCTGTAAATGGCTTGTTCGAAAGCTTTAGGAAATTCGTTTGCAAATTGTTATAGTATTGTTGTTCATTGCAAAGAGCTGATAGCGGGTAGATAAGACATAGGGCTCAAAACAAAATAAATTTTCATTATAGTTACATTATTCTAAATCTTATTTATGCCCTTATTCGTTGACTGACAGACAATGAATGTTGGAATTGCTTTGTAAATTGGAAAAGAACAGAAACTAAATAATTAATAAATTATCTATGAAATTTGACCTATGTACCGAAGAGATACGATGGCTATTTGTCTTAGACAATGATGAGAGGTCGTTGAGAGATGGGATGAGGACAGTATTTTAGTTTCTTTTTTTTCAATATTCGGACATAAGCACCGGAGGCTCACCAAATTTAATAAGCTTGTCCGAAAACGATCCTGTTTCTGACTGATAAATATTAGATACCGGGGATTGAAAGTTTGAAATTGTATCCGCATTATTAAGCAAATACTGCTGTCTCGATAGTAAGATGTCAATTCTTTCGTGTATAATTTTAAAAGATAAGCTATTATTTTGCCCTGAACATGTATCTCGTATGCCGAATGTTGCCTTACGTGTTAAATACAATAAAATACTTAAACGTATTAAATACAACAATACGGAAAGATTTAATATATAATAATAATAATATAATAATAATATAATATATATATATATATATATATATATATATATAAATATAATTTTTTTATCGTTTCCTTCTTTATATTTTCTCATGCTTTCCCACTTCGTACATAGCAAAGACTAACAAGCAATATTTTCGCAATCTGCGTAATTTGAGGTACGGGTGTATGGAACACTTACTCACTTATTTAACAGGTAGACCCACCTTTTATTACCCGGATCGAATTTGAATCATTTTCTTAAGTATGTCTGTCCTTTTATTTGTCTGATGTTTGTATATGTGTTCTTGCGTTTAAACTGCATGATTACAATTTTGGGAGACATTTTGAGAAAATTCCGTACACTGACTTGTTTCAAACCAGATTTGATCAATGATATACGCAACCTCTCGCGGTAAAACAGCTTTTTATATCCTACAGAACTTGTGGCACAGGATATATTAAGTTAAAAATCGATATAATAAGCCCACCTTTTATTATACCAATTGAGAAAAAGATTCTAAATCGATCAAAGCTTGTCTCTCCATCTGTTTGTCTGATGGCTGTCCATATGTTTTTTTCAACCTACAGATTGCAATTTTTGAGATATGTTGATGAAATTTGGTGCCTTCACGTCTTTTGATCCACGGACGATCTTTTTTCGAAATACTTCAAATTGAGCCATTTTTTCGTTCATCCTTCACATAACACTTCACTTTGAAAATTTGTTATACGAATAACTGTATTAAGCAAAGTGCGTTAGGATCCTTAACGGTGGGTCGCGGCCCACTGTAATGTTCTTGCGTGTTGTTGTTCAGTTTTAATTGAAATGATAATAAAAAACTCGCAAGATTCTTAAATATGTTTTATAAGTAAAAAATTAATTGCCTTACGCCTTATGAAAAAAAAAATTTTCAAAACTTTTGCGTGCCTTTTATATTCCGTAAATATGAAGACTAAAAACGAAGAGATGAATTGCAGTATTAACGTATATGAAAGAGTATATTTTAACACAATTGTGATGTATTTATATTTCTTAACATGTAATACGAACAAAAGCCTATGGACAATATTTTATCTGATTTATATATTTACTTCCTTTCATTGTCGATAAAACATCAATATTGAACAGCTGCTGCTTACAAAATCGTTCTTTTGCAGCGAATCTAGCGCATTAAGTGCTTTTAATAATTTTTCGTTCTTCCTTCTTTTGTATTATTAAGCAAGAAGGTAAAGAAAACGGCAAATATATTTTATTTTTTTGGAAATTTAGTTTTCCTCCGGCTCTCTCTTCGACGCCTCCTGCCCTGAATCGATAAATATAATGGAAGCTGGATGAACGAACTTCATATATCTTGTATCGCAAGTAGTGTAGGATATACAGGTCTTATCTAAACTCTTATTTAAGGTAGGTTATAAAAGGCTTAACTAATAATAAACCAAAAAATTGAAGTAAAATAAAGTACAGTGTTAGTGGTTTGTCTACGACTGTGACTGAAATTGGTAAATGTAACTTGAAAAGTAAACATAAGCTATAAAAAATGACAATATTAAATGGAGTGAATTTTGCACTACTGCAATGATCTAAACCGAGGTGAATATCTTCGACTTTACGTTCAGGTCTTTCACTGCTGGAAAGTAAAAGTTGACCGATTGTTACTGTAATATTTCGATCATTTTTATAATATTTTGTTTTACGTTAACATAGTTCTGGGGTCTTAAGTTAATCAGTACTATAGGTTTAATCAGTATTGTAAGTATTATAAAACTTTAAGACATGTTTCGAGTTCCTCCTAAGGTTTAATTTTCTCTCTAGAATAACCATGCTGTACCCATTGATCCCTGATCAATTTTTTATTTAATTTACTTCTTTTGTTGTTTCGCAAATATAATTTTTTTTTTAAATGACCAATCATTCAGGGACTGGCCGCTATTCGTGTCAGACAGTGATGGCGAGAAAGAAATGAAGAAAAAGAATGACATAAGGAAGTGACCGCAGCCTAGTGAGTTTGTGTTCCCGATTGGTAGCTGTTTTGCCATTACCAACTGAACAGTCACTCTGGCTACGACCAAAGTACATTATACCGCAGTCATTTGAACCCGCAAATACTCACTCATTAGTCGCGACTCTTACCTACTCTTGCGGACAGTGTGGTATCTGATATTTACTGTCGAATTCTTCTTTAGTAGTAGCATTACACTCGAGATCCAATATAAAAGAGTAATATCCCACATTATTCTCTGCTTGCTGACCGTGTTGTCTTGTTACCGTGTCTTTGGAGCCTTAGATTTGAAGGTTTCTGTTACATTTTAGAAATTACTTTACGAGTTTCGAATTTCTAAACCAATAGATACACGTTGATAACGCTGTTTCTAACTCTCATGTGTTTAATTCATCTTGATACCTTGTACCTATTGGACTCTTCTTCTTTGCAACCAATCTGATGCTTATTTCTATTTTTTCGTGTTTTATTTATATTGTAAAGACTACTACCTATATCAGTAAAATGTAAATTTTATTTTTTTTTTTTTAAGGTTATATATATAATTTACATACTTAGCTTTTATTTCCGATATAATATCTAAAATCTTGATTTAAGTGCTATAAAAAGGTAAATAATTACGTCTGGTTTTATAATTAACTTAAGTGTTAGTTTTTAATGACTTTGAACATTTTATATATACGAACTATCCCGTTGAATCGATCTAAACGCGCATTGTTAAACAATAAAAATAATAGAAGCCTACTAGCACTGTTAAATTTATGTAAGAGTGCCTACGTTTATGTACTGTCTGTAAAAACAATTAAAAGACAATTAAAATCGTTAACCATTTGCCATTTCTACACCACTGATTGCCACCTCTTTTAATATTGTAATTTGCACAATCACATTAAGGTAAATCATAAATCAACTGCCGACGTGACAAAACATTTATGCTCATATACGCGCAAACGCGTATATAGATAGTATGGTGCCTACAAAATTAGAGAGATAGAAATTATCGTTTGCGTTATTGATCGCATTTGTTCGAGGTCAAAATAAAAAAAAAGGAAAGGCTAGGCTTAAAGAATATTTGTTAATTGCTGGGCGAATGTATTTAAAAGGTTATACCTCATCACATGTGTTTCGTTGACCAAAAATATAAATATAAAAAAATATAAAAAAAATATATATATATATATATATATTGTAACGAGTTTCCTTAGGCGGGGTATACCCAGTCAATCCAGGATCCGTTGCAAGAAAATTTTAATAAATAATCAGGACCTTCGGGGGGAATGGTGTTATGATCTCTTAGCTTTATTGGTTCCTCTTTACTGGACGGAAGTATGAAATGGCTGGGGCAAGGAACCAGCGAGGTGTCCCGACTTGTCGTGCTATTACCGGCTTGTTTTGTTTTCCTCGTTTTACTTGTACGTTTGGAACTTGCACTTCTTTTTCGTTACGCTTTGAATATCGCGAGTACTGCAAGAAAGAACCGCAAACTTCGCCAGTGTCATAGCTGCCTTGGTTCATCCCTGGTTGGTATGTGAGTCCCAAAAAAAAAAAAATAAAAAACAGAAAGCGTCTCTCCGTTCTTCAGGGATGGCGATTAAGCTAAACCAGCACATCCCCTATCCGTAAGTCAATGGTCCTAAAAAGTCCTTCAGGGATGGCGATTAAGCTAACCCAGCACATCCCCTATCCGTAAGTAAAAAAAAAGATTTGTCATATTGTCTGTAACCAAAAAAAAATAAAATAAATAAAAAACGTCTCTCAGTTCTTCAGGGATGGCGATTAAGCTAAACCAGCACATCCCCTATCCGTAAGTCA
>NW_023998432.1:2290824-2520137 GCF_014805625.2 Glossina fuscipes | reverse complement strand
TTAACCAACTTACATCTACCTTATTGCTATGTTTGTTCAAATGTCTACTCACAAGCACTCAGGTACCAAATCGCGTGATTCGATCACCGTTAGGTATGTGAGTGCTTGTGCACTGAGTTTGCATGTACTTTGTGTATAGCTTATTACTATGTTTTGTTCAAGAGTTTACTCACTAAGCACTCAGGCACCAAATCGCATGATTCGATCACCGTTAGGTATGTGGGTGCTAGTGCACTGTGTTTGCATGTGTTTTGTGTGTTTTTACATGTGTGATCGTGTCTTTGTACAATGTGTGTATGCAGTTTATGCATTATCGTATGTTTTTACTATTTCTTTCCCTACCTAAGTTCAATTCTGCTTGTTTTGTTTACCCTAACGGTGCTACTCACTCTGCGCATTTTTACACATAGCGATTCTTGCTGAAGTTTGTTTTGCATGCATAGATTTTCTACCTAAGTTCCATTCTGCTTGCTTTGTTTACCCTAACGGTGCTACTCATTCTGCGCATTTTTACACATAACGATTCTTGCTGAAGTTTGTTTTGCATGCATAGATTTTCTACCTAAGTTCCATTCTGCTTGCTTTGTTTACCCTAACGGTGCTACTCATTCTGCGCATTTTTACACATAACGATTCTTGCTGAAGTTTGTTTTGCATGCATAGATTTTCTACCTAAGTTCCATTCTGCTTGCTTTGTTTACCCTAACGGTGCTACTCATTCTGCGCATTTTTACACATAACGATTCTTGCTGAAGTTTGTTTTGCATGCATAGATTTTCTACCTAAGTTCCATTCTGCTTGCTTTGTTTACCCTAACGGTGCTACTCATTCTGCGCATTTTTACACATAACGATTCTTGCTGAAGTTTGTTTTGCATGCATAGATTTTCTACCTAAGTTCCATTCTGCTTGCTTTGTTATTTTGGGATTTTACTGGTGATTAGACTTTGAGTTTTTACTTCGTCTTTCACACATACTTATTTACAACTGAGCAATTATTACATTGGGAATACCTATTCGCATTTGGGGTAGTTCTTTACAGTTGAATGCTTACTCACATTTGCGTAGTTATTTATTTATATTTACATACTTATTTACAGCGGAGAGGGTTGTTCATCTCTTATTCAGCCCCTAAGCGGACGTGCGCTGACAGAACGGACTGACTAGTTGCTTATTGTAGATGGTGGTCTTAGGCGGACGGACTTGTTTTTCGTAAGGAAGCAAAATCGCTTCCTTACAATATATATATATATACATATATATTAGTTTGGGGAAAAAGAAATCCATTATTTTTATATGAACTTCAGGACTTTATTTAACATGCTTCGGATTGTCCGATTTGGGTCAAATATGCACCGTTTTGTTGTATGATTTGTTGCCATTTTAAAGGTAACTTCAAAATGCCTCTCTCATAGAAGTCCTGGTCTCTATTTGCAAAAAACTCTAGTAGTCGATTTTCACAATCCTCCCAAGATTCCAATTTTTTATCATTAAAGAAGTTTTGCAATGCAAGAAGAAGATGATAATCGCTTGGTGCCAAGTCCGGACTATATGGCGGATGCGTTAAAACTTGCCAACCAAGCTCCCGAAGTTTCTGGCGAGTCACTGTAGATGTGTGTGGCCTAGCGTTGTACTGGTGGAACACGACACCTCTCCTGTTGACAGTAGAGATTGGAATTTAGCGTTTGGCCATATGGAAGCAACTCATAATAAATAATTCGTTTCCAGTCCCACCAAATGCATAACAAAACCTTCCTGGCCGTTAGTCCTGGTTTGACCACCGTTTGAGGTGCTTCGCCGCTCTTTGACCACGATCGTTTTCGCACAGGGTTATCGTGTGTGATCCATTTCTCATCTCCAGTCACCATGCGTTTAAGAAATGGGTCTATCTCATTCCGTTTGGCCAAGGCTTCGCAGATGGAAATTCGATCCATCATGTTTTTTTCTGTTAATTGGTGTGGCACCCAAACATCGAGCTTCTTTTTGAATCCAGCTTTGTGTAAATGGTTTAAAACTGTTTTATGGTCAATTTTTAACTCCTGGGCAATGTTACGACTGCTAACATGCCGGTCAACTTCGATCATTTCTTCGATTTTATCGACATTTTCGACGACCGGCCTACCTGTGCGAGGTGCATCTTTAACATCAAAAATTCCTGAACGGAATCCACGAAACCAAAATTGCACATAGCTGGCTGTTACAGTATCGGAACCATAAACACCATTCACAATTTTAGCCGCCTGGCTTGCATTTTCGCCTTTGTCAAAGAAAAACTGTAAAATGCACAACTGAGTACACCAAACAAAAAACAGATCGATACTTTACGAGAAATCTATCAGTGCAGTCATCTACCGAAAAAATAATGGATTCCTTTTTCCCCAAACTAATATAAAATATGAAAACAAATATAAATAATAACCATTGCATTGCTTGTGTTCCTCTTTGTGTGCGTGCGTGCGTGAATGCGTGTGAGTGTCTCAATTTGCTATTCCGCAGATACTTTTCAATATCCAATATGCCTTAACATGAAAAATAATGCCTTTGTTTATTATATTCAAACTTCATGATGCCTTCTATTTCTTAAAACTTCGTTATTATTTTTAATTCGACGAGGAAAAAAAGATATAAGATAAAGGAAAGGTCACCTTAATTAATGCTAAATGGTGACAAAAGAGTTTAGTAACTATATTTAATTTAATAATATAAGGTTCGTCATATTCCTTAGGCCTTCGTGCCTAACAAATTTCAACAAAATTTCTTACTGCTGCTACTGCTTGATCAATAAGTAGATTACTATAACAAGTTTGACTGTCTAAAATTGCACTTAAGACGCCAAGAAATGCTTACACAATTTGAACTTATATTCATTTAAAAAGCCATTGGTTTCGTTGCGTTTGTATCCCCACTTTTCTTTTCTAATTTATTTACATATTTTGCTTTATCAAACTCTACTGTTTAGCAAGGGAATATTTAAATATACCAGCGAAATAAACGTGATTAATAAGCATGTAAATCTCAAAACTACAAGAGTTGGTTCTTGTTTTACACTGTAGAAGCGTTTCTTACAAATCCGAGCAAAAAAAAAAAAGGCGTATAAAAAACACATGAGACACGTGCCAAAATTGGGAACTTAAGTTTAAAAAATCGTACAAGATAGAAAAACTCTAAATGTTTTTTAAAAAAACTGTGTAAAAAAGTAATAATGAAATCCATGTTACATATTTATAAAATAAAAATCATTCAATTTTATTACAGAACACAAATTTGAATTGCATACAGTGAAAACTGATGTCTTTAGCACTCCTATGTTCATGGTATTATATGGGACCATGTGTATGGGACATGTGTATATATTTGTGGAATTCAATAATAATATTTTGATCGAATATTCTTCATTTTTTTTACCTCAAGGGTTTGATTAATTGCCACTACAAACGACTTCACTTTAAAAGTTTACTCTTTTTGGGTTCGCTGTAGTTCAAGTTTTAAACAAAAAGAAAAACTTATATTTGTGCATAATATATGTGTTATTCATTTTGTGGCAGCATATTGTTGTTTATTTCTTTCAAATTTAAAAATTAAAATTAACATTATGTCAACATGATAAAGGGTTCCAATGGATGCCAGTCAATCAGCCAAGTAACTAGTAAGGGAGAGTGTAATGCTTTATTATTGGTTCATACCGTTAGATGAGAGGAAAGTAAAGCAAAAGTATGCACAAATACTCTGCGTACAAAATTTTATTTTGGGATTTGAACTGTGCATGTTCTGTGTAACGGCTTGCGTTTTCAGTTTGCTGCGCGTAGGATGTGAAATTTAATAGAATATGTTACATTTGACAAGCTAACAGATGCATGTGAAGTTTAACACATAACAAAATATTGTTAGTATTGAAAAAATTAAAAAAAAAAAAAGGAAAAAGGGGGAAGCAACAACAATTTCCAGAATATAAAAACTCACATGAAAACTAATACAAGTAGTAGACGATTCATCCATCTATCCTTTTTCCTTGTTTGTTTTGCTGATGTTCTTTTTGTTGCTATGCTTTCAAAAATCACATGAAATATATTTGAAAATAGAAAATCAACTCAACTCAAGTGAAACAGACGAAACTTAATTTTCAAAACAATGAATTATTCCATTACACGTTCGTTTTTCTTACTTTCATCAATTTTTTGCTTTTCTATCTATTAGTTTAAAGAAGTCAGAGCATTGCGATAGAGAATGTCTTTAATGTTGAAAATTTAAGTAAAATTATTACTTCAACCGTTCTGTGCCATTGGAGAGCCAACAAGTTTCATTATCACTACCAATTTCAAAGGATTTTGTTTTAATTTGTCAGAAAAACATATAAATATCAAAAGAGAGTACGAACAAAAAAAAGAGGTAGCGATAGAAATCGAAAAATACAACAAAAAAAAAAAAAAAAAACAAAACACGATGAATTAAAATTGAAAAGAACCTCTGTAAACGTAGAAATATGATAGTGGTGGACAATGTAGAATGTACAATAGGGAATGCTAGGTAGGTAGGTAGTTAGGGTTACTTTCGTTTCTGTTCGGTTAATGTCCTCTATTGCGTGAATTTTCACTTGAGCAGTCAGCCACTTTGGTTGCTATCAATATTTAAACAGTTGGAAGGAAGATACATACTGTATAAGTAATATTTTTTTTTTAGTTTTCACGAGTGCGTTCAAGTGAAAATCACTGAAGCATATGAAAAGGTCCATAACACTCCAATGAATGGATTATTTGACTCGTAAATTGTTAGGTTTGGATAAAACAAACGCTCAAACAGACATGTAAGCCAACTAGTGAACGGTCGAATGAATTGCTAAAAAAAAAAAAAAAAAAAAACTATGCTTTTGTATATTTCTCTTCCTTAAATAAATGATTCTATAAATACATACAAATATATAAACACAAGAGCACATATATTTATTTGTATCTTATAAAGCTGCATTGAAATGATAAAAATGCATGGAATGTAAATAATAACAATAATAATAATAATAATAAACATTATATTAACTCCTCATAATAACAGGAAAACTCGCTACAATTCCTTAGCGAAATTTATAATATATTATTGCATTAATGCTAAGTTGGATATATTGTAAACTTTTTGTTTTACTTTTTTATTTTCCCATTTAGCTCAAGCAAAAATTTCAAGCAATTGATTCTTGTAAGAATCGAAAATTTCTTTTCTTCTTTTTAAGAGAGATTATTTCGAGAAAAAAATGTTTTTATTTACTTAAACGCTATTCTGAGCATTCTAAAATATGTTCATTACTTTTTGCTCGAAATTACTGACTTTTCGCCAAGCTCGCCGTAAATAAGTAAGTTACATTGTCTTAACTGATTATTTCCAACTTCCTAATATACTAACAAAGCCCTTTGAAGACTGTTTGCATTCAAATGAAAACAATTGAGTTTCATAAAGGCAAGCGTTGAGTAAATATAAGGTTGAAAGAAACTAACAGATTGAAATGAAATTTTTCGGCTATCGAATTGTACTGTTCTTTGCCGTTTCTCCGTGTTTTTGCAAACACGTAAGATGTAAAATGTGTTATTTCTATTTTCGACAGGTGCAGCTCTTTCGAGCGCAAAATCTCCGAAAAAAAGGAAATAACCAAAATTGTTTGAATTTGCAAAAGCAGTTTTATACCTTGAAAGCGTTTTTCCCGAAACATGACTTTTTAAAACAAGCGCCGCAAACTAATACCTGAAATTTTTCATATTGGCGTGTGAATTTATTCCAGTATCTTTAAAATAACATTCGCTAGTGCACGACTTTTCGATAAGAAGTATTGTATTACAAGCCGTTACTGTTACTGCAGATGTTTACTGACGTCAATTGAATAAATTGAATGAAGTATTGTTGGAAAAAAGACCAGCCATAGCGGTTAACAGATGCAAAATCATCCTCTTCGATGGCAACGCTTGAACACACGTTGCCATATTGGCCAACGATACATTGTTTTAGCTCGAATAAAAAATTCTGCGTCATCCAGTGTGCTCACGAGCGCCTTCTAATTACCGCTTGCCCACATCGATGCAGCACGGCTTGGCTGGCACGCGATTTCGAAATGCTGAAGAAGTGCGAAAACGCGTCAATGATTGGATCGCTGCCAAACCGATACAAGCTCATTCGAAATGGTAAGACCACGTAGTCAGAGCGATGGCATACTTGCAGAAAATGATGGAAAATATTGTGCTCAATACATATTGCACCAATTTTTCTCAATAAATAACTTTTTTAAGTGAAAAAATGATTGAAATACCTAATATTAGTAAAAGATTACCTTTTCTCGATTACTTTTTTCCAGTCAAACGCACGCAAGTCACACGAAAAACCATAGTTTTAAAATTCTCTGCGTAAATGTTTGTCAGTAGACAGCCCCGCCTTAGGCGTTTTTAATATTTTTCAAATATAATTATTATTTTTTTTTTTAATACTCCAATATATTCCTAATAATGTTCTGGAATATTATTATTCTACTAGCTTTCATTCTCTTTCAAACAAACAAATCGCCAAAAAAGGCTTCCTTGCGCAGAGGCCTTAAGAAGATGAAATTACAAAATTTATACGTCAAAGGTTCTACCCCATTATACAAATTTTTTGTCGGAATCCTTCGAACAGAAGTTCTTCCGAAGTATTCGTGACATTTCAACAGGGGGTCCAATTTTAATTTCACATCATTTTTGAACTGTCCATATTTAACTGCCATGAAATGACATGTGATAAGTAAAAGCTATTGTCGATGATTAAATACCGTGCAACAGCTTTTCTTATACAATTTTTCATTTATTTTCATGAAAAATAGAAAAGCTCTTTGGATCATCTCCTTATAAAACCAACGCGGACCTAGCTTTGCTTAACGAGACCTCAATATGCAAGTTAACACGTAAACTATGGTCAAATTGTAGCGTTACCTATAATAAAATGGAACGAATAAATCCGTGAACGAATCGACCGCTTCCAACTTTTTCGAATCAATGAAATACCGAGTAATGAATGACTTCCTTCTAGAGAAAGAAAGCTTCTTAACATTTATTTAGATTTAGTTTCATAAGATTCAACAAGTGTCATGCAACCAAATTATTCAAGTCAATTTGAAGCTGATGTGATTGTGATTCTACGGCAAACGAAGAAAACAGTTTCACATAATCAACTTAGATTATTTTGAAAACGAAGTAGTTCTGAGAGAGGAGACTCCTTGTAAACTCCCTGTAAACAAGCGAAACCGTTCGAGACTCCAAAAACTTCAAGGAAATAATAATAAGGATAATCTCTGTAATCTCGACGCGCACCGATTTGGTGCGGATTTTCAGCTGTTGGTATCTTTAAAAAACTCTTTTCCAGTTTTGTTGATTCGACAGTTATGGATTGCGTTACTGAATTAAATGTTATTGATGTAGGTGACTTTTATCTGTAGCCAGAAGAAGCCAACTGTTGCTACAATTTGTGAGAAATGTGGAAAGTGATATGTCCTGTCGAAAGACCTTAGATGAAGGGAAAATTTTGAATCCTTAATTTATTTTTAGTGTTCCAGCTCCTTTTCGACTCTAATCTGTAACACTAACTGAAAAGAAAACGTTTCGCATTTGTTTAATTTTTTGCATTTTTAAAAATGCCAGCCAAAGACGGACAAAAATAGTCAATAGTTATTCGCTGATTCGAACAGCAATGTCGTTTTTTTGCACTGAACAATAGTCGATTTCTTTATAATGTAAAAATCTTTTATCAAGAATAATAGAATTTATTTGTTCAATTATTTATTTATTTATTTATCCATGTCTGGGTGCAATTATACCGGCAGCCATAAAAATTATTAAGAGAACGGAGCAAAGTTGACGGTTTTCAGTTACACGTAATTTTTCAAAATTTTTGCTTAATATATATTTAGCGACGTGAACTTAAGTCCAAGTGGTAAAACTATGACATTTTATATAGCAAAATATATCAATCAGAAAAGCAAGCATTAAAGGTAAAATGGATACTTTACAATATTAAAGCCATTAAGTTTCTTTTGTTTTTCGAAAATGAACATAAGTCTGTGTAAAGTATTAAAGGCAAATCGTAAGTCTATTTTACTATGTTATAGAGTTACTTGTAAGGTATGGTCTATCGCACTGAGATTCGAACTAATCAGTTTTGGCTTTGAGATACTGTTCATTCATTGCCTCCATACCCATTCAGTACCTCTTTTGCGTGCTTGAACTTAATTTTTATCTTTTCGATGGTAACAAAAGTAAAATACGCCGAGAATGCTGTGCACAGGATCGTAAGCCGAAAAATGATTTTGATGCTTGCTCTTAGGATTCAGTCAAGATAAGTGCATTCGAATCGCTTGGCTGAAGTTTTTACAAATAAACATTACGTGAAATTCAGTTTTGCGCTCACCGCTTTATAGGTTGCCGATATGGCGATCCACCGCTAGTGACGCAGCCTATCCAGCTGTTTTCATTAATTATGTTTAGCACATTTTTAGACCAATAACCTCCATCAATTTTCGTTTTCTTTTGGTTTTTATTAATTATTATTACTATTGGCATAGCCAGAAAATAATTGTGGGGTTAAGTCGTTAAAGCATTAGCATCTAAGTTTATCGGCTTGCTTGAAAACTCTACGGCATTTGAAATTTGAACCCACGACCATTGAGTTGTAAGTCGACACATTTTGCCTACTCGGCTACTTAGGTGGACGATCTTTTGTGTTTTAGGTATATCATTTATTAGTATATCTTATGTGAAATCAAGTCTGCTTTCAAAGTCGATCTGGATTGATTTAAAAATAGGTACTTACTAAATTTTAACTCTTCAACTGCATTTTCTCTACCTATTGGCAATAAGCAGAGGAGTAGACATTATTAAATTGACACAGAATCTTGATGTTGCTAGGAATCTAGTCTCATATATGTATTCATTATCGATACTTATCTGAAGATAAAATATTATTATTAAATTTTTAAGCACTTATGTATATAATTTAGCGACCCTATAAGATATATATGTGTTCATTTTTATGTTTCAGTTAAATTTTAAAATTTATAACTTTTACATAAAATAGAATAAGACATCAAATGTATTGCATATGCAAACTATTCGTAGTTATTTGCTTTCTTCTTTTATTTTTTTTCTTTATCATAATTTGAAATCATTTACGATAACTTTATGATTGTTATAAACATTCTCATAAGTAATTGATTTAAAATCTAAAAACTAATAAAAATAGAGTACGAATTGAGAAAAGAATTTTAGCAATTATTTGGATAATTTGAATCTAATCTATTGATTGGCATATACTTAATTAATACATATCTACGCAGTTCTGTATACGTGTAGTTATGTACCTAAACGAGTAGAGATTTCTTATTCCTTAATATTTAAACAGTTTTCACTTAATTAAAAGACTTTTGAATACGCAATTCGTTTTCTTATCACTCTAGTCCATTCAAATTTGAAAATTTTGAATATTTTTGTAAGCAAGTCGTGAATCTGTATGAAAATACCTTTCAATTTCGACAGAATTGTTTTCTAGTCTTTCAGTTAGAAGTATTTTTATATATATCACCAAAGACTGAATTGTATATTCATTTTATTAAAACGTTTATAACAGCCAGAAGGAAGCTTAAGACCTTAAAATATATATGTACTCTTGATCAGTATCAAAATCTGAATCGATTTAAGCATGTCCAGCTGTTCGTCTATGTAATATCCGTTGTAAATAGTTTCCTGTTCGTACAAATAGAAATATCTGTTTCAGACACACGACATAAATTTTCGTTTTTATACTACAAAAATGGAAAAAATCAGCCATGACCACATTACGTCATAAGGTTTCTTCCTTTTTTTAGTCTTTTTTTAGAACAACGAAGATGGGTAAAAAAACTCGGTCGCAATCGTATATATTTTTCTTACTTGTTTACATATATTAGACTTGATGTAAGATGTAATAGACAAGAGGAAAGAGCAATTTGAATATGTTAAAAATGAGTATAACTGTGAACGTAGCATGCCATATATTATATTTGTGTAATGTAGGCGAAAATAGTCGGACTTTCCTAGTTTGGAGGCCACAACCTTTTCAAGTAGACTACTTTGGGATGGTTGACTGTAGCCATCATACCGCTTTTTACGCATTTATTAAAAGAAGCTTCCGAAAACGAAGATATTGGTTTTTTTTTGCGTCACTTTAAAGATACTTTCACTCAGACTCATGTCGTATTTGCAAAGATATCTTAAATTTCCTTTCCATTTAAATAGACTTGGCTTTGAAATCTAGCCAAAGCATGATCATAGCTTTTACACAGGGATATGTTAAGGTAGTTCGAAAATGTCTTCGCGATTTCGAAATTATCTCTTTACCTATTACTGAAAGAACTACTCATCCTCGAGAAGAGCATTATTCCTTGGATTTGCGCGGTACAAATTTGGCACAGTTCGTTTACATCGTAGAAAAAGACCGAAATTTCTTTTTTTATATAAGGGCTTTTTAAAAATAAAGCGTAATGTATAATGACTGGTCGTAGATACGCTACGATAAAAAGTTACTTTTAATAGAACTCGTCCTTTGCTCTAACCACACCAGTCTAGCAAATTCCATCAAAATATCTCGAAAACTGCGACCTGTATGTTGAAAAGAAAAATACACCAGGCAGACAGCTGGATGGTCTACCATAAATACTTGTGGATGGCACATACCTTCGTATAAACTGAATATAACGCGCAACACAAGTGGTGTAAGGTATAATAAAATTTGCAAGACCCTACTTTTTTTAGGATTTGCCTTTTTTAAAATGATTTTTTTGGGCGCAAAACCCACACAAATGAAAAACTTTGTAGTCGAGCAATGCTAGTTTACACTGCTTCGTGTTATTAGAATTCTTCACTTATTTGTATCCCATTTTTATAAAAAGTTATATCTTATTGCCATGAATTTGCTTATTTACTATAAAATTGCTTACATAGAAGGATGATCAAGAAATGATCGTCTCCAATTTTAATTTTGTACATTCATTTACTTAAATTTAAATAAAACATTTCTAAAATTTTGATCATTTCAATTTTTTTATGCAATCTTTTCAACAGATATTTTTATATGTAGAACATTATTCTATCTAACTCATTTTCGGTCCAAAAATGTCATTACACTCAATTTGAATACAAAACACTCGTAAGATGGACAGAAATACTTGAATCTACACCGAAAATTTTTCTATAACAATATTCATATAATCAACAAGTAAGAAAGTTAGATTTGGTGGAACCCGACTCTCGCGTACCCACCTCTATGCTTTTCGCATTCTACTCTCCAAGTTTTTTTGTTTGATACTCATTTCGCTGGAATTAACCCATTTTTATGCAGATAATAAAGTAAAGTAAATGTGGAAAATTGCACCTTATGTGCTTTAACAATTTTCGAGTAATGAACAAAAATCCAAAAATTCAGTTCAGTTTACGCTCCATTTCGCACTTGTGTTCTGGCAATTCGGCCCATTTTTAATACCAACCTGTGTGCAGAGACTGTTTTCAGTCAGTGTTTTTAAAAAATTTGAAGTCGATATCTTAATTTTTGCGACGACGCAGACACACGGACGGACAGATATGGCTATATCAACTGAGAATTTTACGTTGATCAAGAACATATATACTTTATAGGAGCTCTGAAACTAACGTTTAGGTGTTGCATGCATGAGTATACCCCCATCTTATAGTGGTGAGTATAAAAATGGATCTATCTTAAGTCTTCCTATGTGTTGCTTACATACGCATTAACTTTACGTATCTCTACCCCAAGTGGTGTAGGATACAACTAAAAAGGAAGTATCTAGATAAGCAAATATTCATATCATTTGTATAATAATATATATATGTACATATGAATAAGTATAAAAAGTAGCAGCAGTCATTTATCGATAAGCAAAAAGTGAAATTAAATTTATTTTCTCTTTTGCACTTAACGCAGTAAAGTATTTATGATAAGCAAATAATATATAGGGCAGTAAATACATGATATCAACCCCAACAAATTATTGGATTAGATTTGCATTTCCGTTTGAATTTCCGTTTGTAGCAACAATAAATGTGTATCAGGCATATGGGAACGCCGTTAGATTCTTAAGCCAATTAATTGTGTGCTTTTTTATGTCCATTTTGTTAATTATTTGTCCTTTTTCCGTCATAAAAAACTTACGCGTGATTAAGTCCATAAATGAGGTCAGTTCGGCCATAATTGCGTAAAAGTTTTCGCAACCGCTATTCGATATCAATAACAAAAGTTTGCATTGTGTAAGTTCATCTACCCGCATGACTAGGTAAGAATCGTGACTATCAAGTCAGTGTTCGTGATTTGAAATCTCATTGCAAAGGAATTTACTTTGGTCGTAGCTACAGCGAGTCCTCAGCCTACTCTCTACGCTGTAACCATCATATGTCGTTGTTTATCTCGTTATCCAATTTATTCTGGCTGTCACAGTTTTACGCGAACAGAGAACATTCCCTGAGGGATAAAAAAAAAAAGAAGACGTTTTTAGAATCTAAGCAACACACATTTGCTTTGAGATCAATATGACGTTCTTACTTGCTCACTTGTATTACAGTTCACGAGATCTTTTTTTCCAGGTAAACCTGTAATTTTCAATGGCGCAATTTCCTTCATGCTTACTTTCAACCTATCCCTTTTAGACTTCATACCGCTTCATATTATTAGGCAATTTATAATTTGTTGTTCGTATGTATTTTTTTCTTTTTCGACATTGTGTCTTATTGACATCATATAGAAGATTTTTCAGCGGTTTTTCGTCATATCATGACATAATAGTCGTACGAAAGATAAAAATTTTCGCCTTTTTCTTTATATCATTACAACAATTCTGGAATATTTGCTGTTTGGAAAACTTGTATTGTCACCTTGTGATTCTTATCGCATTTATTGTACTTTACATCATATACGGTACAAGAGTAGAAACGTATCCCTTAACTCCCAACTTATTTCCAGAGACCGTTGTATGAGCTACTATTAAGTTAAGTGGTGTAGGGTATGTAATGCCCTGACCCACTGTTATGTATTCACTTGCTTCTTATTGACTTAAATCGTGCCTAAATTATTAAAAATGATGTAAAAATGTGATTTGACCATTTTCCGAGTATAATAATAGACCGGTATTTTGAATGCATTGGATAAATTGGCAAATACCAGAGGTTGTTGGGGATAAAAACTTTTCGAACTACAGCGGCGCACAATGAAAAATGCAGCTACCGAAAGCATTTCGGAGGATATATATTGCTAGAAAAGATGTCATTCTTATTATTATCGTATGATCTTAAAACTCTGCAATCGTAAAAAAATACGTTGAACCGGAGGGTATTATGGCAGAGGGAATTATGCTTGCTTTTTATATACCTTTCTGTATACTGCGCACGGTAACACATGTACTATTTCTTAACACATATACATCTATACGTATATATTTTTTATATGCATTATATACATTCTGTACATATGTAAGAAAAGTAATAATTGATGATTCACCGTACCAGGACTTGAACCTGGGTCTTCCGGGTAAGTGCCGGACGTTCTACCTGCTAGATTATAAGCTGGGAAATTAAAGCTACGAAGACACTTTTAAAGTTTTTCAAGCGAAAGAAAAAGAAGAGACTACTAAAATATCAAAATAGCTAAAACTGGTATGCGTGCTAAAACGGTTTGTTAAGTACCTCTTTTCCGCTCTTTTCTGAACACGTTTTTGAATCATGATACAATATTTTCATGCCGCTTATTGCAGATGTAGCGGTTTATTCCAAAACTGGAAAGTACTTGTAGTCCACCAATGAACACCATTAATGCAAAATTGCGACCATTGTCACTTTAAAATATCAATTATCATCTATCTGCTAGAAAGATAATTATTCTCTATTGATTTTTGTTTAAGATTTTATATTATAACATTTTACTTTGTCCTTTACACTATACATGGTGAATACATCATAGATATTATATAAATTGTAATAGATGTTCTTTTTCCTGTCGTCTTCTAGTTTTCTTTTCAAAAATTTTTTCATATTTTTAATAAAATTTTTTTTTTCATTGGTCTATTTTCTAACATATGTTTTTTAGTCTTAAATCGTTGGCATGACTTATACTGCTTTACAGAGTTGAATTAATTTTATTTAGAATAGCAATAACAGTCCCTTTCAATAACGCAATTCTATATATTGATGGAACTCCTTATAGAATTGCATTTGCATTATGAATTGCGGCAAAACCATCACTAATGTATAACACACATTAATGTCGCGAATTATGTGCATTAATAGTTTCATTCGGTTTAGCAGCTCGTAATATACTATACCGTACTGATCCTGACCCCTGGGCTAATCCATTACTTGTTGCGTCTGGTTAGCGTCTGTATACACTGAAAAACTCGATGATACTACCATTGAAAACTGTCATTTCATATAGAGAAAGGACAAAATCATCGAATTTAACCGTTGCGCACATTGATATTTCGCATCACTTCATCATTTGGAACAATATTATTCTGGATAATGTCGTCAATCAAAATACATGCAAGCACCTATTATTGTATGTTGGGATGCTACTGTCACTACTGCTTTGACCTGTGATCGTGTATCAATTTTAATTCTATGGCATGTTGCCGTCTTATCGTACAACTTCAGGTGCACACGATGATGCTTGGAACTGCACTGTTTTGGAATTTTTTCTTTTTTTTTACTTAAGAACTTGTGTGTGTGCATTCTTTGGTTCCTTATGGGTTACATAATTAATTTTCTTTAAAGCATTAGTAGATTAGGCGATATATAATCGATTAAGGAATCAAATAGAACTTAAGCAGTAAATTGCTAGAGCGACATCCCCCCAGATTTTTCATATTCCCTACAGGCTTTTAAAATAATTTTTTTTGGTGAAATATTATTAACTGATTAGAATTAGTTAGTCAAATATCGTTGTTATTGCAGTTGTGGCGTGATGCTAGAGACTTTAATTTATATGACGTTTAATGTGTGCGATCAAGAAAGCGAGAATCGCTTTAAATATGTGCAAACAATTCTACATTCTCTAGTTTATGATTTCCTTTATCAAATATTTGCAAATTTTCGATGGAAACAAAAGCCTATGTGAATTTGTACATATGTGAGAATTGTTAAACAATTATCCATATCCATATGTAGATGTGAGTGAATGCCCGTATGACAATACATATCCACTTAGCATTAATAAATAATTTAGAAATTGTTGTCTCTTTGTGTAAATACAAAAGTGAACACAAACCAATTGGAATATAAATAAATTTTTAAATGATTTTTTAAAAGTTGCTGTATGGAGTTTTTCGGATATTCTCTACTCAATGGATATCTGTTGTTGTCTCTTTTTGTGTAAATGCAAAAGTGAACACAAACCAATTGGAATATAAATAAATTTTTAAATGATTTTTTAAAAGTTGCTGTAAGGAGTTTTTCGGATATTCTCTACTCATTGGATATCTGTTCAGTTTCAAACGATAATTTTAAGGTAGAAAGCAAAAAAAAAAAAGATGAAAATATTTTTTTTTTTAAATTTAATTATTTTTAAAATTTTTTTTTTTAAAAATTTAACACATTTTTCCCACGCCAAAAAATATTCAAAAAATTTTTTTTTTTTTTTTTTTTTTTTAATTTAACTTTCTTCATTAAAAACTTTAAAACAGATTTTTTTATGCGCTTACGTGGCCTTTAGTATAAAGGAAAAGGCGAAAAAAAAATGAAAAAATCAAAAGAAAAACTAATAATAAACATTTTGCTGGTTAAAGTTTTTGGGGTAAACTTTGTGTTTGCGGTGCATCTCGCCTGTGACGCACACAATATGTATACATTGTGAAATCTCTGCTCAGTTGCATGTGATGGCATGATGGACCATTTAATCTTTTAGGTAAACTTTTGTAACATTTGGTCACAAATCGTTAATTCGAAAATTTACAAAAATATCTAAAAAGTTTTCTCTTTAGCCATAACTGCCAAAAAGAAATGGAAAATTAAATATTTCGAGCAATGTTTAGTATTATATCTTCTAAAGATTAGCTAGTTATCAATGAGGCATAGGTAGAGACGTGACATTTTCTTCTATAATCTCTCCTACCATCACTTGTTATTTGTGGTAATTTGATGCAATATATAAATTGATGCAATATAAATAAATATATATATTTACAGTCGTAAAGCTTTCCTTAGGTTAGTATTTGAAGGGAAGGCGATGATGTTGTTTATGTACATTGGTTATACACACTTGTTTTACTGTTAATGTATGTAGTTGTAAGCATAGTTGGCATAAGCTTTGATATTTCTATTTAATCGAAAGTTTTTTTAATTTTTCATTTAAAGTTGCCTTAAAAATTCATACATACAGGCACACGTATTTATATATATATGTATATGCTTGCACACATCCCAAAAAAATTACTTAAACTCTCTCTGCTTTCATTTCTGACAGCAAAAATTCATGTTTAAATCCCTAAGCTTCAGTATGGCGCAATATGAATGACCAGCCATAATAATGGACACTATGTACGTTGTATATACACATGTCAGCCCCAAAAGTTCATCTGTCCCTGCAAATACACGTACTGTTAGAAGGCAACAAAAATTGAATTAGTCTAATGAAAAAGAATAAAAATAAAACGAAGTCTCAAGTTTCGTGAGAAGGCAACCATATGAATCAAATGGAATATTGGACTTGACCAGCACTTCTAGCTGATTACGACATGGCCTCTCTGTTTTGTGTTGTAACTATGACTTTTTGCAATATCTCGTTGGGATTTAAAACTTTTTCCTCTCTTGAGTGAACTAATAATAATGCAAGAGAGAACTTACTGCGGTCAAGTTGAAGCTATAAGCAAGTGGCTATGGCGCTTTATTTGTTACTGGAGAGCTAAGGGGTATTGTTAGTTGTGGTTGATTTAAGTTTGCATAGTTTACATTTTTCGTTTTTTTATAATTTCATTTTTTTCAACTTCATTTTAAATGAGAAATACTTGAAAAAGTTTTATTATGAAATTAAGCCAAAATTTATATGGCCGCATAAGTGTGCGTGTGTGTATGCTATATTTCTCTTTTGCTTTTATAATGAGCGAAGAAAAGAGGAACGATTTCTCACTTTTTGAGTTTTATAACAGGTAAACGAAAACTCCAAAAGCCTGATTTTCTTTTATTCGGACGAAAAGTGGCTAAGTAAGGGAAACATTCTTCACCTTACTACAACGCCTTGCACTTGACAAAAGAAAAGCAGGCTTTAGCAAAATTGTCGACAATAGTTCATGCAAGTTAAATGCTGTTCATACTTATATGTGAACAATTCATATGATTAAGCCTGATCATAGATCGATTCCTTTCTTTTATTCGCATTGACTTTAGAATATGCTTCCTTTGGGAGACTGTTTTTGCCCAGTCCATAGCCATCCTCAGCTTCTGAATAAATGAAAAGGATATAATCTATTCTATTTCTATTTAATCGCATAAATACAGCAAATGATCACCGTACCGGAATGGGTAAACGTACTTATATGCTCCACAGTATTAGTGCTTATTAGTAAGGCCAGTAGAGGCCATACGGCAATCGACTTGACTAGGTTTAAATAATAAGTAACCAACAATATGTTTTTTTTTTTTTGTTTATCGGAATTCTCTTTTCTCTTCTCTAGCGACTGCAAGTCTGAATCATTAACGTACGTGTCAAACGCAAAGACCATTTCGAGGACAACGTGTTGACTCGATTGAAGAGATACAACTGAGTCGCAAAACGCTTTGCATGTCATTTCGGAAATCGACTATAACAACTATTAGAAACTAACTGTTTTTCTTAATTGCGGAACAGATACAGATTTGTAGCATGGGTTTAACGCGGGTTCCTGCCATGCAGGCTTAACCCCACGGTGGCCCAAGCCACTTTAAGCGTAATATACGCCCCCTGGCGAGTTAGACAATCCCCACAGAGTAGGGGCCTAAGCAGTACCAGAGTCCAGAACGGATTATTGCGTATGGATCAATAAAACCCACTCTGGCCAGTGGTGAGGCCCAGCTGCACTCGATTGTTCCACTTTGGCTTGGAACTGCCAACCACAACCACCATGAGTACTCCCCAAAGGGCCGCACCCAAGCAGTCAGGGCTCACAAGTTGATCAACTATATGCGTTCAAAAAGGGAAAAATGCGCTTGCTTCCACCATAAGGTTTCTACAAGCGCCGTTAATCAATTAAACACCATTCCCGCTAGGCATCCGTGAATATAATTTAAAGTGTATAATTTAAAGTGTAAAAATATAGGCAAAAAGGGTAGAAAAGCTTGCCGTCAAATCCCTTTCCTTTCATTTATACATCTAATTAACTCATATTATTTTCAGGATATAACACTCTAACACGCACCCCTTAGAGGTACATATTCAATATATATATTATTGAAATATTACATATTATTGAAATAGAGCGGCCCTTTATCGAGTAAATCCAATGTATCTTATATTTCATAAGATGTCTTACACACATATATGAGATAATTTTAAATTTTTTTACAACTTTTAATTTTAATCCCATCATTTACCCGTAGGCATACATGGCTTAGTGAGCGGGCTCCGGACCCCCGTGGCTCCCAGCATTAGTTACAAAGCCTTAGGCATACTTTGCGTGGCTGACCTCTCAGATCAGTCTTGCCTTTGGATTAGCCATACCATCCGGGCTAGCCAACCCCCGAACTACTTTTCTACCCTTTATATAAGTGTCGGGTATTGCATTGACATGGCAGGGGCGATCTACCATGCACTCGCTAAATTACTACCTCTACGTACTTTAACCTATTAATTTCCTAGGTAGTAATTAGCTTGATGGGTGAAGAGTTCATCTTCCAGCGAACCCCTCCACCATCTCTCAGAAACTCGTCGCCGAGTTAGTAGCCCAAAACCTTAAACCCTTCTTAGCCGGCCGAAGCCGTTGCCCGGGGATCACCACTTGGAGGTGAGGGTTTCGGCCATCTATGCTCCCCATTAAAGCATAGTTTATCTCCCCCCGGAACAGATACACATTAACATGAAACTATTGTCGTAGATTTTTTGGCATGGATTTGCTTCGCAACCGGATCTTATTTCGCCCGCTAACAAAATCTTATACGTCTGCATACGAAATGTCTTCATCTAGCATTCGGGGACTATTCACTTGCTGTGCGATGAGTCTCGTTTTCTGACGCCATGTTTTATTGGATACTACCGAGTTAAGCCTTTACGGTGAATTGTGGGTTATTTTCATTTAACATGTTGTTCGTTAGTCAAGTTTTCATAGTTCTTTGTCTTCGGTGTAACTTCAGTTATATTATTTGTAATAAATGGTTCATAATCTTTCTAATGAAAAAATTGATCTTGTGTTAAGTTTTTTTTGGTTAAAATAGAGAACAGATAGTATTATCTGTTATGAAATCAGTTCGACATAGTACGTGCGTATTATGGTGTTCAGATATTTTGAGTACCTCAAGACAACATGTCTGATCGAAAGATCAGAAGTAAGAAGAGAAGTTCTTGAAGTTCTTCTCTCCGGTATTTCAGGCAGAGGAAAAAATAATTTCGCGTCTTCTATTCAATTCAGTAAATATAAACCAGCTGTTTCAGCTGGTTATACCTTACATTACTTGTGCTGCGAAATATATTAAGTTTCGTGTATATACGGAACACCCCGAACGACTTAACATAAACTTACATTTTCTAATGCCGCCTTTAAAGCTGATTTAAGTTTGTCTATCTGTCTGTCTATCGGAGGTTGGTCCCTGCATTTTTTTTATTAAACCTATAGACCGAAAATCTGGTAGTGTCTTGGCCCCATTTGATCACAAGTCGAACCTACCAAAATGATTTTCAAAGAATTGCGATTATTGTACTCTGGGATAAAAACGAGATTCCGTATATCGACGTGTTGAGAGTAAATCTGATGAATGTCATTGTGAACAAGCGAAGCAATTATTATATGACTTACAAATATTCACGCAGTTCATGTATGGGCAGTCTCCAAACAAGATATGAACCGATATCAAAGCGTTACAACTGTTGGGATCTACGGAAGGAAATTGAACAACCAACACAGGTGATCTAAGGATCTTTCCTGATTCGAGGATTATTTTAATTTCAATTGAAAGATTTTTAAAAAAGGATTTTTTTAACTGAAGTTCTTAACAGGTAGTTAAATTATTTTCTTATTTAATTTTCTGAAACCATTTTATTCACAATATGATTAACAGTTTTCTGGAACAAATCTTAAATTAATGTGGTTCCATTTAAGGTAGTCTAACTGATTTTCACCTTTCAGTTAAATTTTTATTGAAAACGACACTCAATATATCAGCGCAACGATTTGATTATAGACTTTGTAGCGATTTAACTTTAGTTCCAAAATCGAAAATCTCTAGTTGTAAAGAATGGACATGTATCTTATGCTATTATTTTTGCTTTGGCTGCGAAATTTGTGGGTTCCCCTTGCTTTATAAATATTTTATGTGATATAATAAATAAATGGAAAATTGGTTGAAAGAAATAAATGATCCAGCTTATATATAATCATTTGCTTTGTTGACCGTTAACAAAAACGTATTGGTCTCTTGTCAAAGGACTAAGTAAGATTACTAGCCTTTAAATTAAAGGTTCTCTTTCAAATTATATATTATATATATATATATAAATATATGGTATAGACATGAGAAATACTAAGTAATGCTTGAGTTCTTAATCAGTGAATGGCTCTTATGTTAGATTTCGTAACACGTAAATAATTGTCACAAACTAAGAAATCCGGAATGCCAGAGCTTTGGGTTGACCATACATAACCATTAAACACAACACAATTAAATATATTGTATTATTATAGTGCTGTTGGACGACGGAGTGTGGGAGTTCCTAATCATGTACACGAATGCGGGGTATACACTTACACATTTGCACATAGAACAACGTTTACTAACACTAAAATAAACTTAAAAACGAATATAAAGACCCTCTTGGAGAGGCATCAGATGGCGTAGCTGTTTATCTTTCTAATGAGCTCTTTGCCAAGAGAAAAGAGAATTTACAAGAAATTGTTCTACAAGCATTAAAAATCAACTAAAAAAATAAACCTAAAACCTTTACCTAAATGACTTCACAGAGCACAGAATAAGAGGTTGACTGGTGTCACCTATCTCTTTTTTCTTTGTATAAATTTCATTATATATGTATATATGTGTATACATGTGTGTGTTTGTGTGTCTATGGATTAGTTAAGTAATATATACGATTGTATTGATAATTGTTTAAGCAACGCCCTACGCTATAATATGCATTAAACGTTTAGTCATTTACTTAAGTAAGTATGTAAACATGTAAATGTGCAGACTGCTGGATTCACTTTAAATGGTTTGCTTTTTATGGAGTCATCTCAACAACTCTTCTATACGATGTGTGTACGCGTATAAATAAATAAGCTTGTGTGTGTGGGTGGAGAAAGATTTCTAAATTTTTATTAAGATTTAATTTGTGTTAAAAGTACAATGGAAAATTTCATCTCTAGGAATGTTTTCCCTTTAATTTATTTATAATATGTACATGCATGTATATATGTACGTATATATGTATCTATTGTTCACTATTGTCCATAGCCATAAATGTCTGTATACGTGCCCCTATGTTATATGGTGTTTTCTTTGCATATATACACATGCACATCATATACAAATACAAAATTTTGATTACTTTAACACAGTTGTGAAATTGTATAAAATATTAAAAACTAACCAACTCCTAATAGAATTCTTTCCTCATTGTGTATTATTTGGAAAATGGAAACATTTTTGTTTTATTTTTGATAAAAGTGCATTTGTTTAAGTTCGTAAAAGTTTTCCATTTTTTTTTATTTTCAACCTTTCACATGCAATTTATAAATATAAACAATATTCAAATAAAACAAAGCAAGACGAACAGCATTATACGAATAAGTTCATTTCATAATAAACTCGAACAGGCCTTAGTTTATATCTTTGTGTACAAAACAAAACTAAATAAAAGGAAATAAATAATAAATTTTTTTTCCTTAAAAATTGTTCTCTTTCTTTGATCATTGGACTAGCAATCAAATCTAATAATGGACTTAATTCTTTGAATATTTTATATGTTCTGCAGAATATTCAAAATTCAAATAACGAATAACGAAAATTTTTACATTTATATGTTCGTGTTCACTTATCGTAAGGTTTACTATTTACAATATCTCATAATATTTGCTCTAAACTTTATACGGTACGAAATGAAAAATTTCAAAATCTATTCTGTTGTGCAAGTCCTTGTGTGAATAGTAATTACTGATACAGTCAAATTGTTCGTCTCATATTCAGTTCATGTCATATTCACCCATCCAAGTTCCATTCATCCGTCGGTTGCAACCTTTATAATATCGCCAATTATTTTGGCAGTTGTAGAAAATGTAGATCAAAAATTTAGTGCAAGTACTGAACAAACGTACTATTATAGATGCGAAAATTCCCCTAAACGGTTCAAGCCAATGATAACTGGTTCGTTTGATTTTAATGCAACCACTACATGAACATGTTAAATTTAAATATTAAAAAAAAATATGTATGGACTGTCTATCTGTCACTACATCGCTTTAGTTAAATTTCAACAACGGCCTTAAACCCTGGATCTGACAAATATGCTAAGCCTTCATTTTGTTTTCTTGCTCTCCCACTACGTCAATATATACGCTATTTTCACTTACTGACGCCCAAGCTATAGAGCTTTTCATTTGGAGCGTAAAATTGTAACCGATGAGGAGTATTCCTTAAAAAAAAAAAAAAAAAAGAACCCACACTGTTACTGATAGAGTAGCGTACAAGTTGGGAACCTCTAGCTTTGACCTTGAGTGTAGTCAAATTTTGTTAATAAGATGGCCGTGCCAAGTCAGAATCAAATGATTCGATCATGAGTGCTAAAAAATCATATACATTATAAATAGGGCCTAATATGTAAAATAAAATTGTACCAAGTATGATAAGATATGTAAACAATACTTGAAATAAATGGTACTTATTAATAAATCCGGATGAGGCCGAATATAACTTCATCTTGATCGGTTTGTGCGGATGTATATAACACACGGAGGAGTAAGAGATGGATTCACCTTTTGTTATACCAAGCGATTCAGAATTATTTTCTCAAACGATGTGAGCTTCTTTGTTCGCCTCTCAATCCGTCTGTTTGATGTTCAACATACACACATCGTAAATTCGGAAATATTTTAATGAAGATTATCACAGTGACATGATTTGGCTAAAGGATAAATACCATTAAAAATGAATCATATGAAACCACTTTTACCACCGTTCCCCTTATAAAAACCTATTATGAAAAAATCGTACTGCGAAAATATTTCCAACATATAAAGTATGAATTGGAAGGGTCCATTTTTTTAACTCCCTCCAACAAAATCGTTTTTAGAAAGATAAGTATTTACATTACAATAAATTCGTTTTGGCATATCAAATAGATTTCTCATTTTTCTCGTAATTTCTGTTATCTTCGAACTGGTGTAGGTTATTAAAAGCACGGCTTTACTTGATGCTAAGAGATTTACTTGCTGCTTTGCTTTAAGAAAATGAGCAAATTTGGGCTGTAGTTAATGTTATGCTCATATAAAAAAGCAAGCTGCTTAATTTACTCAGATGGAATATTTGAAAAGGTGCTTGTATGAATTCTGATCATTTTTCGCTTGAAAAATGCATTTATTAAGAAAAATTAATACAATATATACTAATGAATATATTTTCAATCATTTTCCACCACTTTTTCCATTTTTCAGGGAGCATTGCGACACCATGTCGAAAGAAAGGTATTGGTCAATCGTATGATACCCTATATCGCAAGTATCTGTCCGGAAAGAGTTAATTCATTAATTGCTAAGCTGTTCGAAAGCTCTTTCGGAGTTTGAGCTGGATTTTCGTCCAATAAGTCTTGCAATTCATTGTCTTCGAACCTTTTTCGAACCTTTGTCCTCCAAGCCGTTGTTTGTCATTTACATTAAAATTATCACATTTAAACCGTTCAAACCAGAACGGACACATTTGTATATGATAGCGCCACCTTACCATAACCACTTGATAGTGTTTGATGGGCAGCAGAGTTATTCAAATCAAACGAGAAAAGTAATCAATGTCGAAAATTCAATTTCGAGCGTTTGATGATTACCGTCTGTATGCACTGAATAACTCAACAATATTAAATGGAAAATTGTCATTTTATGCAGTTGAAGATCAAAGTCATCGAATTTAACCGCGGTGTGTATTAGTAATTCGAATTACTTTATTATATTCATTAATAGTTGTCGCTGCTCAAACTACATGCAAGCACCTAATATGTTCATGTAGATCATTTGTATTTACATCACGCCCTCTTTTATCAAGGTAACGTTTAACGAATGTTTATGGCACATATAAGCGTGGGTTTGCTTAGGAATAAATATAACGCCAAACACACAGACATGGAGAAATAGATAGGGTAAATTCGAGCCAAAATTTTAATAAAAGTTCTCTCAGTAAGTAAAAGTTTATATATATCTAGTTAACGACATTGTTCCTTAACACTGCAAGAATAACCTTTCATTCCCCTGCTTTTCTTGTCGCCTTTCAATGCAGGCGTACGAAGTTCGCTTTGTAATTGCTCTTAATAACCGCACACGCAAAAACTAAACATTTGAATATTCTCCGGTCATTTAAAAATACTTTATGCTTTAAGTTAATTAGCATACTAAATAAATTCATTACTACGATTCTTCAGAAAAATAATTTAGAACGGGCTTTAAATTAATGAGGGATATCGCTTTTTTTGAACGTATTTAAAATGAAACACGCAAAATGAAAGCAGCAGTCGTTTTAACGCCACAAATTTCGAATAATGTCTATCGTAATTTTCAATGCTGGGCTGATGTGTCTCCCTATATTAAATAACATGTAACGAATAGTAAGTTGGGGGCATTCGTCGATATCGATATCGATATCGAATATAAAACTTTATATTTCTCCTTTTCCCCAAAATTGCAATTGAGCAGAAGATCATTATATATTACAAAGTTGAACATTTCCTTAGTAAGATTCCCCCAACAATATTATTATGGCGTAGATCAAGTGCTTATATGTGAAATGTAAACGAACGTTATGCAAGAGAGCAAGTGAGCGAAAAGAGCTGAATCTCAACATCGATGAACATATAGATAGGTTAACGCACTGTATTGAATAGACGTGGACATGAGTGTGGTAATGTTATATTAGAAATACTTCAGTGAGTTTGTGCGTACGTTGGTTGTGTAAGGTTGGTTTTTTGCTTGAAAGAAACATGAATATCCCAAACAGACTGACCTGAGCAAATAGGTATTCTTCTCATAAATTTATATTGCATGTTTCTAATTTTTGCGCCTACATAACATTACGGTGAAAAATGTGTGTACTCTATAATCTGAGGGCATATTGCCCCTGAATTTATCAGGAAACATAAGATTTCAGTTGCAATACTACAAGATTTCATCCTTGGTCTCTCTCAGTAGAATTTCATTTATCACGGGCTAAAAACTATGAAACTTTCAAGCAGAGTAAACTTGGTTGATGGCATCGTCCTGACAGTACAGCATGGGACGATGTCGCTGATAGAAATCGTCTCAAACGGTTAAGGTTAAGTATGAGTAGAATTCCACATAATTATAAGTTAAAACCTGCGGAAGAAAAAAGGGAAGCCATACTGTTAACGGATCGAAGGTCGTTCAAACTGTCGAAAACAGAAGTCGATAGGCGCAATGATCAATTTAGTAATAATCTGCGATGTCTTGAAATACAGATAGATAATAATTTAACATTTGCGAAGAGTGGACATACAGGAAAAACAGAGAAGCAAGATTTTGTTTTTTATCTGAGTTTAATTCGAGTTTTACGAGGTTGACAGATAACACATACAACCTTTGTCAAAGGAAGAACGAGAATGCGAAGCACACTGATTTCTATGTCTGGCATGTTTGAGAAATATGTTTACCAGACCTCTAGAAGCAGAGGTGGAAATTTCATCATGTAAACTACTAGCAGTCATGCTGATGGATACGAAAAGAAAGAAGAACTGTGCTAGTTTTCGCATAACGTACTTTACGCGGAGCCGACGTCCGAATCTCTAATCATGATGTAGGATGACATGGTGAGGATCAACAATCGATTAGGTCCCATCTCAAGATGGTGCGAATACGGTTTCGCAATGGTTTCGTTCAAATGTCGTTATGCAAGAAAAAAATAATACAAATTAAGGTTGCCATTGGTAAAGTACCTCAGACTAAAGTACGCAAGACTAAGGTATCTCGGCTCCCGACTATATATAAGGTAGAGTAGGATGATACAGGGTAAGGGAAGGTGTTAGTTTGGTGTGAGTATGCGTCGCGTCTACGCCGTACTACGTCAACGTGTGACGCATATCGATTTGCGCGGTCTAGCAGCACATCGAATGAGTGCGTTATATGCAAAAGGGTTTCCTCGTCCTTGCAGAACGTGAAGCAGGTTGTATTTGTTGCAATGACAAACTTCTATTTTCATTTTGGAAAAAGTCTAGTTTACTGCAGCAATTAGTCTTGATCCGCTGACCTGCATATATGTTGTTCGCGGATAACTACATATATTTTTCGAATGATATTTATTATGAAAATCTTCCCTTTCATTTACATTGGAGAAAAAAGAAAAAAACCAAACAAACTTAATAAATGCTGTTTGCAAGTTACTAAGACAATTTTTGAATTTTTTCAAATACCTTTTGAGAAACTATTCTGATGCATTTGCGCAGGAGTTATGATCACACGCGCATTAAATCTTCACATTTTGCACATGTGCCTACACAGGCGCATTCATTTATGATGTGAACAAATTGATATTTCAATTGTTTCAGTTCATATTTTAATAAATGAGAAACAAGTGAAAAGCATTACAGTGGGGTAAGGATCAACACTAAATATTCTACATCATTACCCTTAATAAAGTTGCTCATAAAACAACTTTTCAAAATAAATAGTTATGTGGAAAGTGGTCGAAAAAGTGTTCTGATCCAAAACATTTTCGCCCTTGTGTCAAAATATGTGCAACCATGAGTACCAAATTTCATGAAAATAATTTTGAAAATTTCTAACCTGTAAATTGAGTACAAAAAAACAAGACGAAGAGTCAAACGTCGATCGATGCAGACACTAATTCTGTATCCGGGTCCACCTCATGTCTTTGTCAATGTTACATACATCCGCAAAATTTAGTATGCTCTTGTATCACAAATGTGTATGTAGTGTAGGGTACAATAATTCGCCTGGATTTTTTTGTTTATTTGATTTTTTATTTACCGTTTTCTTCGTTGCATTTCTTTCCATTTAATTTGTCATAAATACATCGATGTTATCACGAATAATTTATTAGATTAAGATACTATCGTAAATGTGCTTTAAGACATCAATTATTTCGACTTCGAAAACGAAAGCTATTTGTCATTCAAAAGAATAGGCGAAACACATCAAAAACCCTCTAGAAATAAACAAGATATATACCGATGTTTTGTCGGGTGGATTGGTAACAAAATGGCATGTCTTACTTTCTCTTAAGAAACTGCCCATGCATGCAAGCCCATATACTTGATATATGAAAATGTTCTCAATGCGAATGAATGCGAGCAGCGACTTAAATGATATTAATATGAATGGAAAACGGGTGAAAACAAAAAATTCATATAAAAATTCGCGATTTAAGAAGCAAAAGACACTTTCTTGTTTCTAGTCGCCACTCATACAATGTGTGAGGTTTATATTTAATTGTTTTACAAATGTCATGACAACTCGAATGTAGACTACGTATGTCCAACACAACGAATAACTGATGCATATATCAAAATAAATAATAAAGAATTTTAATTAGTGAACTAAATTAAAAGTTTATCTTAAAAATTTTAAAAATGAACAATTTTAATTTGATAGATTGTTTCTTATTTCAAAGTTGTTCTTTATTATAATTCTCCTCTTCTACCATTCATATGTTTCATACCGTTTCTAAACAATTTGCTTAGAATTTAGACAAAAAAAAAGAACAAATATATATAAATACGTTTTAATACTCCTTAATATTCCTTAAATGTTTTGCTGCTTGCATTTCTTCTTGCATAATAAAATGATGCATCATATGCATATGCATAATATGCAGATATGTAGCATGCGTTAGATATATTAAGACTAAAAAAAATTTTATGAAATATTTGCTGCATTTTCTTTCACAAATATTTCTTCACATATATGTATATTTATGTATATATATATATTGTTATTAATATTAAATAACTCTAAATTAGTGGTTAAACAAAAAGAATTTTTAGGCATAGAGATTTGGGAACAATTTAAAATATTTATTCAAAATCCTTAGAGTGAAAATAAAATGAACGATATATAAGAAAATCCATAAAATATTGATGAACTTGAGGAAAATTGATTTAATTTTTTCTTCGAAATTATTCAGATATAATTTGTTCAATTCTAAAATTTATTTAATTCAAATATTTTAGGCTTTTTTTCTTCTATATAATATAATATAAGCACAATCAATCTAGTGAGTTACCCATATAATCCAATATGTATTGCATTTGAATAGATTTAAAAAGCAATTTAATAAATTAAAAAGAATATGTTATTTTTCTTAATTTGTGTGAATGATGGAATTTTTATACCTGTTATTTTGTATCGGTGTGGTATAGTCCATATTATATCTATGTAATATAGGCGCACATATATTCCTTTATAAACGTACATATATGTGTTTAAATGCGGACAACTGAAATTCAATCGAATATAATGAAGAGCTGAAAAATAAATTCAAATAATTAAATTGAAATAAATATATCTGCATAAAAGTAAGTTAGAAACCGAGCATGATCTTCTGGCGCACACAAACAGCACACATATATGCATAAAAATATGTTTATTTACTTAGCTTAGAAAAATCATTAGAAAAACATCAGCAATTGTCGAAAATTTCTCAGTCACCTTTTAGTTTCAAGTCCTACTGGTAGGTTGTGCACGCTAGGCCTACTTTAACCCTAATCCGTGAACGTTGAAACTTTGAAGCATATTTGAATTTTAAACTTTTGAGCTTTGTTGAACCTTTTAATTATTTTATATTGCATTAATTTTTTTACTATATTTTAAATATATAAATTTACAGTTAGTCATATAGTCAAAATTAAACGTTCTCGTTTCCCTACCACGATTGATCGCAGATTATTTTGACAGGCCAGAGCTTAATCGAGCCAAAGTCGCGAAGCTTTACGAGTCATGAGTTGGACCAAAGCGTATGCGGAACTGTAATGTCGGCGTAACGTTTGTTTTAAATGTTTTCCTGGTAGCAAAAATGAATCTATTGGCTTGTAATTTGGCAAAAACTATTGGAAGCTCTTGCACGCAAATGTATGTTGAAATTGATCAAAGGGCGCGCCTACGACACGCCTTATAAACCCGAAAAATAAATATCCGCATATATTCTACATATATGAAAATAATCGAAAACGCCCATCCAATATTATAGAGTGTGAAAATTTAGTTTTTTCCCTTTTTTTTTAAATCTTCTTTAAAACGAAGTTGATGGATATAAAAGATTCAATCTTTGCTGAATACAATTTTCTCACTTGTTATATTTTTGAAGATTTTTTTACTTTTACATAATTGAAAATTAAGAAAATATATGGATTGTGTCTAACGTTTTATATATGTGAAGAACATCACTCTTACAAGTTTGTGAGGTAACATGCAAATGTGGGATGACTGTAAGCCATGTAAACCCTCCTTAAAAACAACTCTAACTTCTAAGCGAGCGGTCTTAGGTCATGAAATTATGATACAATTCATTAGTATTATCAATATTGGCGCTACATACATCCTACGAACTTATTGAGTGAAATGTTACAGCCTGTTTAAATAAATGAATGCATTCGAACTGTAAATAGGCTTGCCAAGATGCGGGATTCCTTTCTGATTATGAGGCTCATCGTGATAAGATTCGATATAAAATCACATATGCGATTTGAAATTAATAAAGAAATCATATCCGTTGTTCCGATCTCTAGTTTCTTTCATAAAACCGAACGTTCTTCGTAGTTTGCTTACAGAACTGTTTTTGCAGATGCGTTATTATTTTAGTTTCGTCAAGATAACAATTTCTTATCGATTTTTTACAATTCATCACATGAATTAATTTCATGGAAGCATACCAATTTGGGTACTTCTATTTATTCAAGATCAAGCCCACTTTCTTTAACGCCCAAGTAACGAATATGACTGTGGTCAATCTTCATTTCTGATTGATTTGAAGCAAGGCTGTTGAGCAGTACCTCACTTTTCATAGATTCGCCTAGAATTTTTACAACAATTTAAACCATTTGTTCTTCAATAAGATAATGCTTTTATGAAAACAGAGTCAACTAATTCTGGCCAAAAGGCAAAAAATAAAAATTTCAACATTCTTTTATGATCGACTAGAGTAAACTATTTAATCTAAAGGCTCATCCTGGACATGAAAACCTATTTGATCTTTCTATCGATTGAAAAATCACTTATGTAGAGTTTAGTAAGTTAATGTAAAAGAATCGGCTCTGTCGTTATATGTCAAGTTTAATGCGCACATTATGCCCCGTCTGAAGGTACTAAATGTGCTAAACCTACTAAAAACCATGGAAGTAAAAATTAGGAACCGGGGAAACGCTTTATGAAACAAGCTCTCGACCGCATACAGCGAAAGGATCACCTTTTCCTGGACGATGAAAGTATTTTCAGAACTCTCGATGTCTTTAAACATCGGCGTAATGTCAGGACAAGTGCTCTACGGAGATAAAAGACAAATGGTATGCAGGTGGGCTAACATCGTATTTGCCTGAAAGGAGTGAGTATCTCATTTGGATTTGGGGTTTACAGCTTCGTATATGCGTACTTTTAGCTATTATTTAAACCGAATCACAAACTTATCAAACGATGATATTTCCCCGCCTAATACAAAGAAAGAAAAAAAAGTAAATATCTGAAAGGAAAGCCTTCAATCACAACTACTACTAGTGTTTATGATATGCTGCAGTATTTTCTTACTGCACCCATAACCAATCACATTCATCAACACACTATCTACAGAAAAAGTAAAAATACCCGAGAAAAGCAACAGTAACAATAAATATTTGAATATCATTTATGAATTTCTTTTGGACGATGAAAAATTGCGTTTGTGTGTATATATCCGTGAAACGGACAATGCAACGAAAAAGACTGCACACTAGCACTTCCCTTCTTCTTTTTATTACTTTTTCTTTATACCAAAAGTTCAATAAATAGAGCGCGTCGTTATGAATTGTAATGATAGTAAATTCTTTTTTTGATGTAGTCCATAAACATACATATTCACACAAACGCGCTCGCGCGCGTATAAGCACAAAAAGTTTTTAAGACATATTTCAGATTTAGATGTTTGTCGGTATATGTTGAATAAAAAATAAATTTTTGTATAGCATCCACTGGAAGAGCATACTCTGACATTTCTAAACAGTTTAATGTGTTGTATAGTCGACGATGGGTCGATTCATTGGTTAGCTGTTGTGTTTTTTTTATTGTATTCTGTGCAACCGTTTCTGCTACATGCACCCCACACCCCTCCCGCCGGGCAGCCCTTTTTAAAATTCAATAAATTATTTCTAAATTGACTTTTATCCTTTGCAATTTCATTTCGTGCCGTACACCATCCCCACACAGCCTCTCTCACATACGCATACAGATAGCAAAGTACTACAACTTGTAAATCTTAGACAGTCCGTAGTACATACTATGTTTATTTTTCTACATTTTGCTGTTGCTGGCTGTTGGTTTTTGAACGTGTTTAACAAAAGTTGTTGTCAGAATGAATTGTAATACTTCAGCTCGCTCTCATGTTTTAAGATATTTGCACTGATTGCCGGTTAGACTACTGTCGGGCTACGACTGTAGTACAGTTCACAATGTACTAAAAAGAGAACAAAAAAAAAAAAATCATTACTATTTGCTTTATTGGTCTTTTGTGATTATTATATGCCCTACCGAAAGGTTTTGGTGTACTTGATATGTCATTCCCCTTAAAGCAATCAGACATAACGATTGCATTATTATGTATAAGTTGTATATATTCTTCACCAACGAAAGATCTCAATAATATCAAATCCATTTATTGAACGGCTTGACCGCTTATAGATTCTTGGAATACTAATAATCCAAGAAAAAAGTTTCTAGCGTTTCTTAAACCCAATTTAAAATACATCTTTCTTATATTTTAAATGGATTTCACTGAAACCAATATGTTCCATTTCGATCGATATCTTTTGTGGCGCAGTTGCGCTCTAATCTATTTTTTTTTCTTTTATCATTTTAACGTGATGAACTGGTGACCTATATGCGTCGTACGGTAATGATCAGAAAGAAGTTAGTACAGAAAAAGAGATAAGTAAGTCTAGTGCGTGCGTGCGTGTGTCGACCGTCAAAAACCGCACAAAGATTTGGATCCATGAACGCTGACTTGACAGCTGCGATTCCTATTTGCTCGGCTATGCCATCCTTTGCTCAACGTTATTCTTACTGGACTATGATCTTTTTCGTACATTATTGCCGCATGTGGTCCAACTTTCTTTCACTTTGTTTCGTTTCGCTTTAGCAGCGATTCATAGATAAAAATTCGATATAATTTGTTAATATTTTTTACTTTTAATTCTGATGTGATTGTTTATTCCTCATGTGAATACTATAGGATTACTTTCTATGCAAACGTTTGATTCTGCAGCGACGTCAACATCAATTTTATCGGGCTAATCGGCAATTGGCCGACAGAAGAGCCGCGCATCTTTAAAATTAAAATTTCCATAGGGAATATGCTGCTGAATTTGATAAAATATCTTAACCAAGTATTCTGTCAAAAGTCCATGGCCATTATTTCATCTAAAGTAACATATGTTATGTTTTTCTTTTTTTGCCATAATGCATTTTAACAGAAATAGTGTTCTCAAAATTATGCGATTCTAAAGCTGCTTGTTCCAAAAAACAAGTCCAGGACTTTTTGCCAGACGCAATTTTTGGATTTCTATCATTAAAATTGACGTAAACAATATATATAACTCTTAGGTTAATTCTATAAAATAAGTAAAAAACGAGGTGAATTTTTATTAAAACATCAAGTGACGACCGATAAAACACATTTAGTTAGTTTAAGAAATATTCGGATTGTCAATCAAAATCTCTTACAATCGTTAAATTTTATTTTTTTTTTTTGCTAATTTTAGGTATGTATAGATTAATACCGCCCAATTTTTCATTGAAATTTTCCATGCGTACCAAGCTTTGGGCTAACATGCAGCTACGTACGAAATAAGTGCGTACCTAGACTTGAACTTTCTAATATCCGGTATAAAGTTCATATAAAAATTATGGATTTCTTTTTCCCCAAACTAATATAACCTTGAGGTTTTTGTCTATCACGAGAGCTCAGCGTTAAGCAAGCCATGTGGTTTTTTAATTTTTAATTTTTCTCAACAAATGTCTACTAGATAGACAAACGAATGGACTTATAGTTAAATCCATTCCGAATCTTTACATTTATGAAAAATAAATGCATTTTTGTATATTCTCTCATGAGTAATTCGAAGTGTAACTTAGATAAAGAAAAATCGTGTGCATGTTTATCTTCTAATGAAGTGTGTAATCTTTTCAGTTTTAGGTCATCGTACGACCTATATTCATAATCGAATTGGAATTTTTTTTGAACATTTATCGCCATTATTTCAAAGCCCATACACTAAGATTTTAACATTGATATATTTATTCGTAATTTTTAATTTTTTTCAAAATTGTAAACTCTAATATAATAAAATTCGAAACCGCTACTCGCTACATAAGCTCAAAGTTGCTATAATAAAAATTGAACAAGTTTCGTAAAACTATTTTCAAAAAATTTCTTAACTAACGTTACTTTTTAACTCAAATATCGATTTCAATGTTAATATTTTCTTTTTCCGTTTACCGGTGTACCCGTAATTAGCAAAAATTTCTATCAAATATTTATTTCAAGTAGTAGGGATCTCAAGTTCGCCGGAAGGCGAATAAAACTTTTATACTTACTTTTCATATATATTTATATATATTTTATTTTTCCAATTGATTTAATTTTTTTTTACTAGTTTAACGTTTTGTTTAATGTACAAAAGTTCCCTTTCTTTAAAGTAAATATTTCTTTTTGGCAAACATTTTAAAACAACATTCCATACCCGGAACTGAAAGAAAAAGAGAAAGATGTAGTAAAAGATAAAAAGAAAAACAGAGAAGGAAAGAAAGTTAAAAAAAGGAATGAAATCAATGAAAATGACTAAAATGACTGAATTCACTTCATTCAAGATTCATAGATTCACAAAGCAAACTATAAAGTAGCCCATCAAGTTTTTTGTAATTCCCTTCAAGAATAACAAAATGAATGTCGAACAGAAACGACAGAAATATCCAACTTCTGCTTCCATTGAGTATATTGGTTCACGAGCACAAATTGAATATTAAAATTGAATAAATTTTCAATAAAGTGTATGTTTGCAAGCTTGTCAATAGTATAAGCAAACGTTTCGACTATTGCGAGTACTCCTACTCTTTACTTCTTATGAATTTGTTTTGCTTACTCTCTCATCATCTACTCAATTCATAATGTATGTTGAATTCTCCTTTACATTGCATTTTTTCATTTTCTCAATAGCAAGAGAACTGCTAACTCATAACAATAAAAAATACTTTGAAAATAAGTTGCTTACCTTCGATTTTACGAGAGGGAGACATATCTAATTGAATTCGACATATTACGAAAATTAAGAATATATTTACTTTATTGCTATCCCATACAAGAAATTAAAGGCCGCCTTTCTATTCTCACTTAGCAACGCAGTGATTTTAAAGAATGCTTTCACAAAATTTTCACGCCTTTTATATAATAAAAGCAAGTAAAATATTATATTTGGCTGTGACCGAATATTTTATATCAATTACCGTCATCCTAAAAAAGACAAAAAAAATTAAAGAACTAAATTTTCATGGTCTATAGGAGCGAATGGGCGCAGTTGATTTTTTCTATTTTTAAAATAAGAAATGTTGTCTATGTGGTGATTTCCAAATTCTTTTGCAAATTTACAGACACTTCACTGTTGGGCAGATGGACAGACGAATAGATGGACATGCTTAAGTGCATTTCAAATTTGAAACTGGCCGAGGGTTTTGGATCTTAATTCTGAGGTATTGAAAAAAAATTCAATATTGACACACTATTTAATTGGGTAGGCGTGATAGGTATTTTCCATTTTTGTTCATGTACTACCTCACCGCCCATTTCACATTTCACGTTTGCCTACATTTATTTGCTATAATTTATGAGAAACCAATTATTTTTTTCTTTTGAAAAACAGAGGTGTTCTTAGTTTACGTGGTTGTGTAGGCAAGCCCTTCGAACGATTTGGACCATTTCAACATCAGCCTGCATGCAAGAACTTCCAATGTTTCTGCCAACTTGAAGTTGATAGCTTCATTTTTGCGGCCAGGAGAATGCTAAAATGGATGGACACACTTTAATCGATTTAGAATTTGATGGCAACCCTGAATATATGTACTTTACGAGGTCTGTAAAGCCGCGTTTTAGGTGTTGCAAACACTTTAAGAAAATGAATACACGGCGATAGGTATAATAAAAACCATAAAAGTATATAAAAAAAATTGGTTGTTTTGGTTGCAAAATTCCTATAGAGTGTGTAATAAAATTTGGATTTCGAATATATATGTAGGTATATATTCGAACGGGAGACGCTTTACGAATATACTAATTGCGTTCGCAACACTGGAATATATCTATTCAGAACTTGATAAAACTTAAGTTAATAAAACAGGTTGTCCGTAGGTTTATGTCTTATATGAAGCAGAATGATGCCACGTGAAATGAGACGAATATAATCCGTTGTTCGGCACGCGCAGTTTCTTTAGAAGATTGCAAACGCTTTGAAAAGGGCAAGCAATTCCTAAACAACTTTTGAAATGTGTTATGTATGAAGTATCTCTAAGTTTGCTGCAAAAATAAATTCGAACCCTAAGTAGTACTTTGTTTAAAGAAAAAGAAAAGTATACTAACAAGTATCTAGGATTCGCGGATGCTACACATTTCCACCATTATCTCTTGCTCTAAAAAGAAGGAAGCTTTTCTCCCCCCAATTATCGACCGTTATATCATCCTCTACTTGTCGATATTTGGAGCGAGCATAGTGAAGAACAGCCACCAAGTCTTATCATTAGAGAATCGTCTGTATTGAAAACGAAGAATGTATGTAAAAAAAGTGTGAGGAACCATTCAATCCATAGACTGTACCTATACCTTATATCATGCTTGGCACCATATTGCACGCAAGACCTTTAAGGCTAATCAAAGGTAGATTTTTGATTCAATTTCAATTAATTTCCAACTTCATATAGACATTACCATAGAAAAGTTGCCGACTCAAATTGAGGGTTCTAAGGTCCATGCGTTCCACACGTTAGCAGAGGGAGCAGAACGGTAATACTTGTAGTAATTGTAGGCCAATTCTGATTCGATTGTTCTGACTTTCGAATTTGATTTAATAAGAGTGACTTGAAAAATTTGTTGGTCTAGAAGAATTCCAAAGACAATTGCTACCGAACGTGTAATATAGCCGCATGTAAGTGAATTCTGCTGTGTTGCCTGATATTTATTTCTATGCATTACGAACGTTTGAGAAGTCTGATATAAAAACGTGGTAAAGTTTACTACATTTTGATATCTACCTCAGAAGGAAGGTTAAGAAACGCTATACAGGTACATATATTCTTAACCGATATCAACTTCTGAATTGACTTAAGCATATCCATCTGATTGGCTATCCATCTGCATGGATGTGTGCGTTAAAAATTCTACCGGTCGCAAATCGGCTCCAACTTTGAGAAAATAATTGGACGCACGTTGAAAATCCATCGCAGGAGACAACTACAGTAACACTTAAAGTGATATTACCTCTCTTTTTTAAAAGGAACAAAAAATTTGTTTTTCTTTCTCATTATTCGTCTACTACACCAGGTTAATTTACAAAAATTTGAACGTATATTCGATGGGTGGAGATGTAGCACCTACACAAAAATGGGAAAGATTATTGAAGTGAAGAGAGCGTACCAAGATAACCCACATTTTTATGGTTCGCGTCTTTGCTAAAAATGTTTTTGATAAGTCACAATTTATTACGAATTAAAAAAAACAACAAACATGCAAAATAACTATTAAAATTAAATAATCTTAGCAAACGTGCGCAAATAAAACATACTAAAATGCTAACACAAAGTACAAAACCCAAAATGTGAAGTTACTGCTAGTAAATCTCATGCAAAATTACGTTACAAATACTGAAAGAATGCGATGGTAAATCGTGTTATAACCATTTTTAGGGACAATACCCGACTACAGATTTTTAATATGTCGTAAAAACCTATTCGAAAAACCTAATTTCATCACCCTGGTCCCGATCCATAACCTCGAAATTCGCCAAAAACCGGAGGGCTTCATATATACGAGACCGTAAAGGCAAAATGTTGAAATAATGTTGCTAATGAAATGTTTGATCTTATATTCATAATGCTTTTGTTTTACTTGCTAATGAAATGATCGATTTTATACACATAATGGTTTTGTCTTTATTCAACATATATGTTTAAGATTACACGTTACGGGCATATGTTTACAATAGTAACGCGTTTGCTCATGCACTTGCTTAGGAAGTTGTATGCATGTTACTTAGTTGTCGCCTTTTTTCTAAATATGAATCGCGTATAATTTTATTCAAAACATTCTATAAGGAAATAGAATATACGATATGGCAAAAATGCTTGTGTGCGCTTGTGCGCATCTTTGTATGTTGAAACACCACTGTTGTCGTCGTATATGGCATCTACTAACGACAGCATATCACGATCACAGTCCTGCGGACTATCCTGCGGAGTCCAAAATGTTAACGTGTTAGATGTGCCTTTTCTCTTTTTCTTAAATATATCTGTAGCTGTAGCTGCCTTGCACATCTTTTCTAAATGCGACAGAGAAATTTTAAGAAGATTGGCAAATGCTTTTGGATATAAAACTGTTGCAAAATGCCTAAACCAAAACTTGAACCTATCATATGGAGGAACAAAGAAGGCAAATTTAAAATATCGCTGAACAGCTTTTTTAGTTACTGTTCGTACTTTCAATTTTTGAATGCGGATACATACATTTTTTTTTAAAGTGAGCATAATATAATTTAAGAACTATTTTCTCTGTTACTGTATCTTCATTCCTCTCTAGATCTAGTTCCAGTGAAGCATTGGTCCATTGATAAGGGTGCTGTTGAAATCCGTAACAATTGTTGTGAAAAGAGGCAAACTTTCTTCTCTCTCACACAATTGCTGGAATTTCATTAGCCAGTTACCAATAGAACCCACATCATGCGTATTGGCTATCCTTTCGGCTACCGGGCAATTTTTGCTTCGATGATTGGTTATAACCATAGCGTAAAAAAATATGTAGTTTCGAACTTCTGAAATTTTTTTCATAATAGACCCTGTCGCATCCAAATGGCATAATAAAGCTCTTTTAATAACCGTTTTGGCTATCGCTGCCACTTTTTCTTGGTCTCTCGAAAATAGCCCAACTTCGCACGGTTCAGCCAAGGTATTGGAGAAATTGGTCGTCCTCCAAATCCTCCAGATCGTCGCTAGATATATCATTCTCTCTAATAATTTCGGTTCTTATTTTTTATAGACGCCCTCAGACTTAACTTCACCTAAATTGTAGGCTTCCAAATCTTTATTATCTAATTTATTTCAAAAATTTAACCGAGCTTGCTTTGGAAGAATTTTTTTCATTTCTTCACGGAAAACTGTGCGTTTATTTCCTATCACTTCAGAGGTTTTTAAAAAGGTGTGATTGAAAACACCTCTAGGTAAAAAATAGCATTGCAATAACTGACCCAACTTTGCCCTTTTTACCACGAATATATCGTGTTCTAAACAAACTTCATCTTTTTTCGAATTCCAACAGCAATAAGCTCTTATATGAGCAAAATTGTTTTTTTGATATTTAATGTCTTCAATTTCTAAAGAACATTTTTCTATAGTATTAACAAAGATTTTACTTTTATTACCGAAAATCGTAACATTGCCATTCGTATTGATCGTTTCATTTTCATGACTTAACTATTTTATTATAAATATCAATTGCCTCTGCCATGTAATATTTTATAAAGTAGGAATAATTTTTATGAAATTTTCCAGCATTGTCTATAAAATTTTTCGTAGCGTAGGGCACGGAAAAATAAAAAGGCTGCGAGCAGTCTTTACAGATTTGATGAGTATTTTTAAAAAATTTGACTGCTCGCTGATAACATTTCTAACTATTCCTGAACAACTGTTTCGGGCAATTTCATTTCCATATATATTTCTTCTTCTATTTTTGAAGGAAATTACGGATACTGTTCTACCAAGCTTTTTCAAAATTTGAAAACTATACTACTTATATCCTTATTTTTCGCACGTCACAAATCTGTGTTCCAACATCGGTTTTCATTAAAATGAATGAAATTGGTTTTTCACAAACTATTTATTTATCGAAGAAGATTTTGACGCAGAAACTGTTAATTTAGTGGAGGAATGTTTAACGTTAATTAAAATAAAACGTTTATCAGAGCGTTTTTCTTTCAACTTCTTTAAGATCTTTTCGAAATTAAACGAACATGATTTTTTAGATTAAATTTTTTCTTTAAATTCCTACACAATGAATTTAGCAACGAATTTTTGCTATTTCTCTTTACATATAGAGAATTTTTATTTAATTCAATATATTAACTATTAATTTCTAGCACAAGGAGCTCAAAAAACTCATCAAAATCTAAGAATTTCTTTTTTAACCTTCTTCCAGCAAGTTGAAAACTAATGAAAATGAGCATTATAGCTCTAAAAAAAAAGTTCAACTAATTTGCATTAATAGCCATATTTGTTTTATATTGTTCGTTTAACAAGATTATTAATAAATCGCAAAAAGTACTCACTTAATTTCAATTTTTAAAAAGTTTACAAAAAATGTTGGCCAAATTAAACAAGCCCCATATTTGGTGTGGTATCAACTAACTAAAAACTCTGGTCACAATTTCGGAGTTCCAAGAGTAAGGCGATCTTCATTTCCAGCGCAATTAAATATTAGAAAATCACTTCAATTGTGTTTTTCTACTTTTGATTATATTCGATTGAGTTTCACAAGCGAAATGCGTTTAATGTAAATAAATTAATAAAATTCCTAAATTTTACAACCCCTTATTATTTATGAATTTATAAAACAAATTGAAATAAATCTGGAAATTGTAATCGTCAGTAGCTTCTAAGGGAACTACTTATTAATTATTTGATTTACTCATTGTAATTATATTGTAATTACTTGACTTTTTTGACCATATTGCCTTTAAATAAAATAAGTTATAGGGTATAAGCTTAGAATATACGACGTTTTACGAAAAATCAGGCAATCAATCGCACGCACAAGCACACATAAACATTTTGCCATAGAGTATATTCTCTTTGCCTATAGAATGTTTTGAATAAAATTATACGCGATTCATACTAAAAAAAAGGCGACAAATGAGTAACATGCATATATAGCTTAGGAGCAAGTGTGTGAACAAACGCGTTACTATTGGACACATATGCCCGCAACGTGTAATCTTAAACATATTATTATCATTATTATTATTACTATAATTTTAGACTAATGAAATAAATTCTTAGACTAAAAAAAAAAAGACATTGAACCTAGTAGTTTTAATAAAGTAATATATTGAATTGATATTCTGTTCTGAAGCTGATTTTAGAATGTCGAAAGGGTTAATCGTCCCAAATGCAATACTTCCAGCCAAAGAAAGGTTAAGGCAGTCGCAGAGAATGTGCTTTATAATGAGAGTTTGTCCACAACTGCAGATTGGGGAGGAAGACTTCTTCAAGATCCATTGGTGAGTTGCAATTGTATGATCAAGGCGAATTCTCGAAAATGTTTGGATCTTGGTTTTCTCAACATTTGTTGGATATAAAGATGGACTTAATTGAAAGTTAATGGAAGAGTAGTGTTGATGATGGTATTGTAGATTTCCTTCTGCAATTTTCTCTATAACTTTTCTTCCAATGTAACTTTGAAGATCCAAATTTTCCATGATATCATCCATAATTAGAGGAACAGAAACAGCACACTTTGCCGCTCGATCAGCCGGCACATTTTCCAATAAACCGATATGGCTAGGTACCCATAACATTTTAATTTTTCCGCCGGGTGTTATAATTATATTCCTTAATTTGTTGATGATGCTCCATCTTGAAGTCGAGGAAGTCGAATAGCTTGTAATACAGACAAACTGTCGGTAACAATGATGGTTTTGAGTTTGTTTTTATGGGCAAGGTTCGCATGGTGAAGGATAGCTCTGGCTTCGGTTGTGAAAGCTAAAGTACTTTCGTGAAATATGGGGTTGAGAAGAACCCGTCCTGTAGCATCTACCACGGCACAAGCAGGAGACAGGGCAAAAGATTTTGAGTCGTCTGTGTATAAAAGATTCCAACCAGTACTCTCCAATACTTGAGTTTTTTCGTGAAGACGTAATTTGGAGAATCTTCTTTCTTGTGCATAGACAGCGAGATGTCAAAAGAGCAGGATTTCAAAATCCATGAAGGTTTAACACCAAGAGAGCGGCAAATTTTTAAGGGAATGCTCAATTCTTTGCGACGCACAAATAATGGTCAATTGCAGATGGTGACTTTGGAATTTTCTTCGCAATAATAATCTTTCTTACGTCATCACCGAGAATGGATTTGTTTGAATTAAGAAGCTTGGGGACTATTTTAGCTTTTAACTCATACAGTCTATTTTCTAAAGTTGGGAGACCAGTTTCAATTATAATATTATTTATGGGCGTCGTCCGAAAAGCATAACAACTGGCTCTGATGGCGTGGTGATAGACCGGTTTAAGGATGTTGAGATTAGATTTGCACTATTGCCATAAATGATCAAAGCATAGTCAATCTTGATTAAAACAAGCATTTTGGTAAGATAAGCAATAGTGTTAATATGCGCATGGCTTCTCCAAGCAACGTATTGTATGAAATTCACCCTTGTTAAAGTAGAATTTTTTAACCGAAGACAGCGTTCTTTCCAACGATAATTATTGGAAAACGTGAGACCGAGAACATGGAGCGTCTGCACATTTAGTACTAGTAAGTCGTTAATATGCATCAGTAGGTTTCCTGCATCGTACATTTGTTTTCGACATATGTGCATATTTTTTGATTTTTGTATAGAAATTTTAGCCCCTGACGAGTTTGTCCATGTGGAGATCTCTCGTGCAATAGATTCGAGGATGTTGATTGCTTTCGTGTTGTCTTTTTCTTTTGTAAAAATGTATACATCGTCCGCGTAGAGACAATGTTCCACTCTTGGTACACGGCAAAGAATTTCGCTAATTTCGTTGAAAGCGATCTGGAAAAGCGTGACAGAGAGAGGAGATCCTTGCGGAATGCCATTCTTTAGCGGAAAGGAATCAGAAAGATGATTGTTGATTCTAACTTTGAACCGCCGATGCGACATGAATGATTTGATGTAGTTAAAGAATTTGGGTCCAACATGATTTCAAGAGCCTTAAAATAACTTGAAGACCAACTCTGTCAAATGCTTTTTCGAAATCAATTGAGAGAATTGTTACGTGATTTAGTTCGGAAATTGCTTTGCTTATAAAATAATCAATATGTAACAGCGCATCGACGCACCGTCTACCCCGCTTGAAACCAACTTGTTGCTTTGTTATCAGGTTCTTGGACTCAAGAAACCAAGATAATCTAGATGCCATAATCTTTTCCAATACCTTTGAGAGGCAAGATAAAAGAGAGATTGGGCTATAACCCGATGCTGTGGAGACATTTTTAGACTTTGGAATTGGAACAACTGCTGCCAGTTTCCACATGCAGGGTATATGGCCAGTCAAAAATACCGTATTACGTAGGTCGAGTAATTTCTTTTTACTTGAATTAGACATAGCACTGATCATTTGGTATGAGATGCGTTCTAGATCAAGTATCCTCCCCTTCAAATTGGACAGACAACTTTCAAGTTCTAAAGTGGATATGCAATTTTCCAGGAACATGGCACATCTATCAAAATTACTTGAAAGAGATATTGGAGTCCTTTTATTTTCGATGAAAACACTGGAAAAGGAGGAGTATTCGCACCACATTTGTCCAAAGTATTTAGAAATATCATGTGTGTCAGTTAAAGTTCTTTTAGGAGTGCAGATGGCAGAAATTTCGTTCAAATACGAAGAATATATTGTAGAGTTCTTGCTGAGAAAACAATTGCGAAGGTAGGATATACAACGAAAGCACTGTAAATTTTATGTTTAACATTATTTGTATCGCTACGGCTTGTATATTTGAGCATAAATTTATGCGTTTGTGAGGTATATTTGATATTATAAAAACACCAACTCCTTGTTTGAAATATGAATTTTGATCAGCATTCGTGAAGTATCCAGTATATGATTTGGGTGGAATAGGATTAAAAGAGGTTCCACAATATGTCTTTTAAAGCGATATAAAGGTTGCACTGAAATCACTTACGGAGCTCATCAACATTATCAAGAAGTACCTTAATGTTCCATTGTAGAATTTTAAAAACTTTGTTTAATTGTAGTGACGTCGAGTGGAAAGTAGGTTAATTTGAAATGTCAGCGTCTCCGTCGAAAATGGTACTATAAGAATTTTGCGTTAATAATTTGTTCTTACCAGTAGAATAATCTATAGGTGTTTGCGTAAATTTAAAGTACAACGAGTGGGCACACGTGAATGATTCGAAATTGAAGGTTGATTGAGGGAAGAAAGATTGGATTCATTACATTTCAGCTTGTAATTTGTTGAGTAGAGTTGAGATGATTCTGGGTAGAGTTGGTGATTCTGAGGGATTTGGTTTATTAGATTTTGGCATATGTGTTGTTGTTTTATTAGGCTCGATTTGCGAGGCGACAACAGCGTAGGTATTGCTTTTGCTATTTCTGTGGATTCCAGATGGATTAATTTCCCGGTATTAGTATCGCTCTTCACCCATGCTACAGTAAATTTCTGTTTTGATTTTTAGAATTTCACGCATTTCTATAAAACGTGGGCACTGTTTGTCTAACGCCGATTGTTGATCATTGCAGTTTAAGCAGAAGCTACGCGTACAGCTTTCAGGATGCGGAGGAAGGCCTCAGTTGGCACAAGATGGAGCACTTGTGCATCTTTTTGCCGTATGACCCAGGCGTTGGTAGTTTTTACACCTCATGGGATTTGGAATGTAGAGTTCTACTTTACATTTGTACCAAGCTACATCAACCGTTGGCGGTAGCCGATAGAGGTCAAAAGTCAAAATAATCCTTCGTGTAGGGGAGCGGGTTTTTCCATCGTCATTTAATATGGTGAATTTGTAGACTTCAGCCACTGCTTGACTGCCCATTTCGCGAACAATTTCATCTTCCGGCACATGCTTTAAGCATGGGGCATAAACTACGCCTTTAACCGCGTTGAGTTTGTCATACAGTTTAGCGGATATTGCACATAAATTAGCTAATTATTTTGATTTTATGAGCTTTTCGGTTGCGCTCGGGTTCCCAGCGAGGAGAAGTAAATTCCCATCGCGAAGAATTGATATAGAGTCTATATATGTTGTCATGCTATCTAGTGCTTTTTTAATAGCAAAAGGGCGGATTTGGGAAATTGTTACCCTAGCATCAGTTGAAGAAATAACAATATATTTTTTGTCAATAGGAGTGATGTCACTGATTGGCCGAATTTTTAATTTTTTGTCTTTGGGGGGATGTGTCAGCTAATAGATGAAATCTATTTGAGTTGTTATCTGGCGGCCCAGGGGCCATTATGCCTTACGCCTGTCTATTATTTAGTAAATTGGGAAATAACCACTCACTTGAAAGGTTTGGGAACTGTGGAAGAAGGTTGGGAACTGCTAAAGGAAAATGTCAATTGTTTTCAATTTTTTTATTTTTATTTTTATTTCTCTTTTTTTGTTTTTTTATTTTTTTGTTATATATAGAGGAAACAAAAGCATATACGCGATATCCGCGTTAACCAGTTTAAGCAAAAACACTGAAAGGACTGGACTTAAATACATAAAAACACCGAAACAATTGAAAAATCGCAGACGAAAAGAAAACACGCACTACACTGAACACAAGTCGACTCGGTATGAATCTTAAACATACATGTTGAATAAAGACAAAACCATTATGTGTATAAAATCGAACATTTCATTAGCAAGTAAAACAAAAGCATTATGAATATAAGATCAAACATTTCATTAGCAAAATTATTTCAAAATTTTGCTTTTACGGTCTTGTTTATATAAAGCGGTCCGGTTTTTGGCGAATTTCGAGGTAATGGACAGGGCCCAGGGCGATGAAATTAGATTTTTCCAATAGGTTTCAGCGTCCCTTAATACATATCAAAATCGGCACATGGCGAAAAAAATCGTTAAAGTTTTTTATACACACTTTGCATATTGCAACTTTTCGCCAACGTTGTACATTCACTATATGGTAAATACAAGAAAAAAACTTGTTTTTTTTTCTAATAACATTTCCGTATAATTTCTTATATTATTATTATTATTATTGTTATAAATTTAGCCAAAGAATAAATTCTTAAAGCACTAGCATCAAAGGCTTTCGGCTTTTATTAAAAACTCTAACCGCATATGAGATTTGAACTCACGACCATTGAGAGTTGATAGTCGAGACTCTTGCCTACTCGGCTACTCAGGCGGATAATTTCTTATATTATTTATGCTTGTATTTTTATTTTCGTTTAGGTTTTGTAATCAATTGCAGCGTTCAATTATCAATTACCTTCGCAGAGGCGCGAGCCCAAGTGTGTACAGTGGGCTAACTTCACATCAGTGAAAAATTGACTACGCCTATCCAATATTATAATGTCTCAAAAAAGATTTTTTTTTTCATTACCTTTACAAGTTTCAAGAACCACATTAAGCATAGAAATTTTTGTCCAGTTTCAAATACGGACTGCACCTAAACATGCACGTCTGTTCGTCCGTCCGAACCGGTTAAAGAACTAAACTTACAACGCCCACACGTCTACAGAACTGAAACTGAGAGCATCTTTGCTTTCCGTGTCTTTTGCTTCTTGTTTGTTAACTACAATAGATACACAGTACAACTTTCAACAAAATTATTTTCCAAGAGTACCAAGTATCATCAAGACCACATAATACTATGGAGTAGGCAAAATTCTTCTTTTTTTTCAATCATTTATAGGATAACGGTACAAAAGATTGGGTCGTAATCGAATATAATTTCTTTACTTGTCTTTTTGGAATTATATATAATCACTTAATTCTTTTTTTTCTTTGAATATGTTACAAGACCGTAGCTTTATGATGAAGAAATTCTTCACTGGATAGTAACGAAAATGCTTATGTTCGACACAACGGATCGATAATCGAGAACTATAAGCCAAAAAAAAAAAAAAAAAAAATAACGATTCAGTTTATTCCATATGGAGCTATACGGGCTATACGTTTTCTTCATGCATTAAAGCGACTGTTCAACGTGTTAGGATGTTTGAAAATTGTGTTGATCAGACGAGTATGATGGCCTTGCTTGTGTATATATATACGCGCGAAATTCAGTCTATTATATCGGAAAATTCAGCCACAGCTGAGTATATTTTACTTTTTGCTTTTAGGTAATGTGTAGGTAATGAAAATCAAAAGATCTGCCATATATCGAATGTATATTTTGATTTTAAAAATTTTCATGTGTTTGTGCAAGCGATGGTGTAACCATGTGTATTAATATGAAATACCATTAGTAGTGCATGTAAATTATAACAGATATTAAAGCATTCAAATTAATTATATATTTGTTAGCAGTTAATCAAGCGTGAGAAGTACTCTTTGGTGGATTTCTTCGTTTCGAACGTTATGATGTAAAGTCATGTAAGTTGCATGTGCTAAAAGCATATGCATGGTATGTGTAAATATAAAATGAATCCAAGCAAAGAGCTAACAGCGAAAAGTTGATGACAGTGTTCCGTAACGCTTCTGAATTGTATATAAAGATAAGCATAAAGGCCGGACATTCCCCCAATTCTCACAAACATAGACCAGCATAAGCTCATATGTGCCTATGCATGCAATGTATGTTGTCCCTTATGGTTTTAACACTAAACGTACCGCGCGCGGTCAAATGACCGTTTTTAAACTTTTTTCGTTTAAAATTTGTCGCATAAAACGTTATTGTATCATCATGTATCTTATTGACTTTTCCTAAATTATACATACAAACAATTTTTCAATATTTACAACTTTTTTTAATGTGTATTTTCCGAAAAAGAATTATACCATGTCTAGTCGACCGGGCGCGGTCATTTGACCGCTTGAAAAATTTATGTTATTTATGACTATATTCTTCGATACTCTTGTTCTTGAAATTGTTTTAGGAGTCTGCAATGGAATCGTAGACTGGAATGTAATCAATGTGTCTGCAATGTAGACGGTTAGGACGGTTAGACGGATGCGGTTAGAATTTTTTTGGTTGTTATTGGAACAAAGAACATAGCGTTTTTTGTACGACAGTAAGGTCTTGCGATACGAACAGAGAGCATCAAAATTTCAGTGTGTAATAGAAATTATAATTATATTATAAGAAAAATTATTACGTGGTATAAGTGATAGGTTCGACAAAGTCAACAGAGCCAGCAATAAGTTGTGGTATGATTTACAATTGTTTTTTTATTTCTGGTCTCAATGTTTTTGCCCCGTTTGATTTATATTTTTATATTTCAGTTTTTACTTCATCATTTGTATATTCACCCCCAAAATATCAAGACATTCGAGGAATATCAATTTATATAGAGAATATACGGAATCAGAGGCTTTTCGAGTGTTGAAAACGAAATTGAATTTATCTATTGCAAAATTATATGCTTTTATTGGACTTCTATATGCACGCGGCGCATATGAGGCTAAAAATATTAATTTGTCATATTTATGGAACAAGAAATGGGGTCCGTCCTTTTTCTCGACAACTATGGGTCGAAATGACTTCGCAGAAATCATGAGATTTATTCGATTTGACAACAAAAATCAACGAAGCCAACGCTTACAAAACGATAAGTTCGCATTGATTTCTCAAGTTTGGTATAAATTTATCGAAAACAGCCAGAACTGTTATAAACCAGGAGCATATCTTACTATAGATGAACAATTGTTTTCTACAAAAGCACGTTGTAGATTTACTCAATATATCAACAAACCGGACAAATTTGGTATAAAATTCTGGTTAGTTTCCGATGTAACTAGTAAATATATAGTAAACGGCTTCCCATATTTGGGAAAAGATGAAGGGAGAGAATCATCAATCCCACTTGGAGAATTTGTAACTTTGAAATTAGCAGAACCATATACGGGCCATGGGAGGATTATAACAGTTGACAATTTTTTTACAAGCGCGTCACTAACGAGTAAACTTCTAACAAAAAGAACTACTCTTGTTGGAACTATGCGGAGAAATAAAAGAGATCTACCAAAATTAGCGAGACAGGCAAAGGATAGTATGACACGTTTCTCAACAATATTATACAAATCGAAAGATTTTATTCTTACAATTTATAAACCTAAACCAAATAAAAAAGTATTGATACTTAGTTCAATGCATTCATCCGTTGAAATTGAAAAAAATGACACCCTTATACCAGAGACAATTAGAGTTTATAATAGTACAAAATTCGGTGTAGATGTAACCGACCAAATGGCCAGAAAATATAGTGTAAAATCTAAACCTCAAAGATGGCCTTTACAGGTCTTTTTCAATATTTTAGATTTAGCCGGGATAAACTCTTGGATTTTATTTGGTGAGGATATATCGAGGCAAGAGTTTTTGTTTCAGTTGGCAGAAGAACTTGGGACCGAATATCAGAAAGAAAAAGAAATAAGCCAAGAATGCCCATCAAAAACAATAATAAACACAAACACTGTTTCTTCTGAACGGAGATCTTGTCAAATAAGATATTGTAAAGTCAACAAAACAAACAAAATTTGTATAAAATGTAAAAAATACGTATGTGGAAAATGTGCAACACAAAATGCTGTAATTTGTAAAAAATGTGATGAAAATGCATAAAAGTAAATAAAACATACAACATCGAAAAGCGGGGAACGAGTTTTTAATGTAGCATCAGAAAAATATTTTGTTTACTATCTACTTTGTATATGTTTTTTTGACGCGGTCATTTGACCGCTCGCGGTAGAAATAGGTATACATGGAATGTCGGTAGCTTTAGTGTTAATAAATCTTAGAGAACGCAATAATAGAAATTAATTGAATTGAATCAGTTTTCTTTTTTAAAGCTGAGAATCTAATTAACTCAATGCATTTATTTCTTGTTGGTTTTCTAAACACGAAAGAGAAGTTTAATGAGACGTTGGACTTTTTTCATCCAGCTGTCTAAGAGTGTTACGCGTATACCACTTTTCTTATTCTGCTTGTAAGACAAAAACGTATATGCATTAGATCGTCGTCGTAAAATGTACACTTTCTTGGTTAACGTTTGCACTTTGTGTATCTTAAATAGTGCATATCGTGAATTCGAAGAAGGCCTTTCATTGGAAAGCTCCTTGGTGGTATGTGATGGGTATACAAGATTTTCCAGGAGCCATGTTTTCAATATTTTTTCAGTTTATATATTTTATTTCAATATTTTTTGGTCATTTGTTGTTCCTCAGAAGGACTTGTTTCGCTTTTCTCATTCATTTTGTTGACCTATGAATTTTAATATGAATATTTTTTTTTCTTTTTCTTGTTTTCTTAATATGTATTATAAAAGGCAATTACTGTAGGCGTGGTTAATGGACTTGACGATTGAATTATGTTTTTGTTTCGCTTAAACAAAACACTTGTAATGGCTGACAACAGGAAGCCAACAAAAGATATTTTAAAATAAAAAAAAAAAAGCGGAGAAAAGCGCGCAAGAGGGAAACACGTGTCCGTTCAGAATGCATATCTTATAATTGTTTGCAATGTTGTTGGCTCGTATTCTCATTCGCATTCATGTCTTCATTAAAATGTGTATGTGGCATATATTCATTATTCTAGTTCGTTGCTGTCTCTTGGTTTTGTTGCACCTTTATTAACAATTGTGTGCATAATGCACTCTATTGAATGCAGCGACTACGGATACATACCATTTGTTCATGTCCGTGCATATCGCATATACATATATATATAAACGTATATAAACTATATGTACAGATGTCCGTTCTTAGGTTTATTTAAAGTCTGTGGGCTGTTAGGACGCGTGAAATAATTCATCATACTCGAGTAATGTTGTATGTGGGCTTACATCATATCACAGGCATTGCATACAGTACAGTTGTTATTGTGTTGTTTTTTTTTATTTTTTTTTTTGTATATTCTTCTTCTGTATTTTATATACTGTTTGTTATGTTATTTATGGATTTGGCGTATATATGAACTGTCGTAACTGCAACGTCTCTGACGACATAAGCATAGTTGAATAAAACATTATTACGACCGCCTCATCTAGAATGGCCTGAGAATATTAATGTTTACTCATTACTTTAATTATAATAAAAGCAAAACGACGAAAGATTGGGAAACATTCTAAATACACATTTTCGTATATATAGGTGATTGTGTGTGTGTTAATAAATTGTCAATATACAAAAAGAATTGGTCTTACATTTTCTTTTCAGCGCCAATTTTATTATAGCTCAAAGTAAACTATACGCGACCTAAACGACGACCCCCAGTCATTGAACCGTTGTGTTGGACATGACCATACAAGAAACTGACTATTCTTTGGCCTGATTGGTGGACAACAATTTAATTCATTTGTTTAGTTTCTGGTTTCCCTATGTTATTACACGTCTACCATATTTACTGATACATTCGATATTTGTCTCTCTTTCTGTTTGTTTATAATTCTTTCTCTTTCTTGCTATCTATATTCGGTTTTTGTTTGCCTGTATGTGAATTATTGTTATTCAAACAACTCGCTATACGGGTCGTAATGATGTCACAGCTGTTTGTGCACAAGTTTAATTTGTTTCAGTGGTAAATGTCATAAACCCAAAAACATTTTACAATCGTTTGTTTGTTGTCCAATAATAACATGTTGCCATAATTTACTTTATAGCTATAGTTCTGGTTGTTTTTATGTGCTTGGCCCAATCTGTACACACATTTCACATTAACGCTCTTGCGGATGTTCTGCGGATCATAAGCGAATGTAAATATTTCTCCGTTGCTTAAACACTTCTATATTCTATATATATGTAAAGTAAAAGTGCAGTAAAATAACTCACTATATACAAACGTATACATAATTTTATAACTGTGCTAAAAAATTTTCGGATATACGTTCAAATTATATTCGGACATGATTACTGTTTCATGTTTAGTAATGATGACGATGGTGCTGATCAAGACTATATAGAGGGGAAATAAAATTCTTGCATATATTTTTATATACCATCAGAGTAAGAAGATTGCATTTTTTTTTTTTTTTTTGAAATTTTATAAGGCGAATCGATGTCATATGTATATAAAAATACTCGAAAAAGTCAAAAGTGTTGGGCAACAATTTTGTTGCTATACGCTATACTGTTTGTGGTATAAAGATATATTAATTTTGTGCGTCAAGTAAGTGAATTCTAAACTCGTCTATCGGTCTGTGCGATCTTTATGGAACATTGCCGCGGGTGACAGAACGCTGTTAAAAGTGATGTGGATTGGAGCACTCGTTCGACCGCTTCCCATATAAAACTTCTTTCGTTCCAGTTTTCGTGTAGTGCGGCAAATGGGCATTCAAGACCTATAGAAGAGAAAGAAGGCAGTACTAAGTTCTTTCACAATTGCATGCTCAGTTTATTGTATTATCAAAGACTACCAATTGCAGTTTGCGGGCCAAAAATTTGGTCTGCAAGTAGCAAATATCCCATATATTCATATGAGCGTTTTCAAAGCGTTAGTTTTTAATTTTTATTTATAACTCCTCTTGTGACGTGCGGCACTTGTGCTGCCAATAATAATTGAAAAAATGTCAAAAGAGAAAATTCAAAAAAACAAAAGATTAAAAAATGTGCTTTAGAAGTTCGTGCAAATCACGCTAGAACTGTTGGTGTTTATTTTATTGCCCCCGACTAAATACAAATTTACTTTTAAACGCACCAAAAACCGTGGTATACTAGATTTGAAATTTCATTTGAAACCCTCAATATTAACGTAAGTTTTATAGTTATTTTTATATGTATGTCTGTTTATTTCCTGATGTCTCACGACCACGTTTTTGAAAATTGAAATTTCGCTTCTAATTTCTTTTTTATATGTGGTGATAGGCTAAAACTAAAACAAATAAAAAGGAAAATTCTTAGACGTTATTATGAAATATTTATAAATGCGATTTCGTTATCTAAGAAGAATAATTATGGATTGATTCGAGAAATAGTTTTGATTAGTCTTTCACAAGATAAGCAATTAAAATAAAAAAAATTTTTGCGATAAAAGGAAAATAAAGGATTCATTTGTTGAAATGATGGGTTTTACTTATGTTCTACAAGCGTTCTAATAACGAGCTAACACCGGCACATATGAATTCTCTCCCAGAAAGCATAAAAGACTTAATTCTCATTTAAATTAGGCGACTCTTAAATGAGTTTTAAGCTACAACTGCCTTCTTGCTATATTCGATTGCTGTAGAGTAGAGTATCAGGCAGAAGGTTGCATCAACTCATCATCGTTGTGAACGGTGTGAACAGAAGGAACATTGTGTAATGGAAAATTTATTCAAAATGCTATGTATTCGTGCGTGTATCATGAATGCAGTGAGTGTCCAGGGTAGCGACTAAAAATGATATATTGTATTTTTGGGAAATCGTTTTCAAAGTGTTGAATACAATAAAATATTCATATGCTTCCATTACATAACGCAGATGGTTAAGGCACATGTATTAATAAAAACAACAATAACAATAATAACAACTAGCTTTATAGTAAAATACAGTTACAAAATGAAAAAAATTGTTTTAAGCCTTTACTCAACTCGCTTTAACGGCATTGAGGTAATCGGTTGCAGGTCCAGTTTCCAAATGAGGCTACTCCCTCTTTTATATGTTTATCCGAGCATAAAATTTATGATTATGTTTTTGGTTACTTTATGTGTGAAAATGTATGGTTTGCTTTAAAGGTGTTCCCATATTAAAAGAAAGGTTCTCCACAAACAATCCAAATTTAGTGGGAGTTGCAGCACGTAACCGAGACTTTATGAGAAGCCAAAAACCAAAGAAAAAGCATTGTGGGGAGGGAAATAGTCGAGAGTAACCTTGCTATGTGGCGATATTATTGTATGCGATAGCTGTTCGTTACATCCGAAATATAACATGATTTTCTGCCTGAGCCAAAAAACAACATCATCGAGATTTAGAAATCTATTATGAAAGTCTGGCTGACTAGCCTCTGTCGGTAGTCGCACTCGTTAGAATGTTCGTTAACAATGAAGTGCCATTTATTCAGATGTACACGCAATTTAAATAGTCTAGTGTTCAATCCCCTTCGACATAAGCAACACTCACTCGCACATATCGCAGATATTCTGTAGTTGCATCTGCTTACACAGAGCAAACGGTTGTTGCTGCTTTTCAACACATTTTCCTGAACCACCATTACGGAAGGTTGTTGCTAAAATATTTGACATTCGGTAGATAAAGAAAGGAAAAAAAGAAAATAATGGAAAGAAAAGAAGAGAAAAGTGACGAAGAATTGAGAAAGTTTTTTTGATTTGTCCTTTCGTATATACAGTAGATATGTTCGAATAGAAGCATACGTTACAACTGGGAAACTGGTGTTTATATAAGCAATTTATTCTTACCTGTAAAGAATAGCATTTTAAACATTTTGTCGTTCTGTTTGCAATAACCAGATATACGCATCACAAAGCTCACGGATTATCATATATGGTATCCATTCAAACATACTTGACTATCCGTCCGTCCATTCGTTACGCAACGATTTTAAAGTCGAAGATAGAAAATTGAAAATTGGCATAAAAGGACTTCACACAGCCTCGATAAATATACAGATAAGGATATGGGTAAAGTTCCTACATGAATATGGTACGTTCAGCAACCCGCAATGCTTAATGGAAAACTCGTCCCAGATTGATCTTATTGATATTGATATTATGCTTATATATTACACATTGTGATATATATATATATTGTGAAATATAACTCCGATCGTTGAGAATTTTATATGTATATTATATGCTTCTTTGGTCCTTGACTTCTATGAACCGTTATATAATAGGCAAAATTTTTGCTCCGATATTATGCTTTTCGTAAATTATTATAGCCTGGTCATGGCTACAGATATTTTCAATAATCCTTGTCATAGCTAAGTTTCAACAATAGCAACAGCAACAATAGCCAGTCAGGGCAAATAGCATACGTACTTGCACAACTGATATGAAGTGCGTGTGTGTATATGCGTTCTCTCTATATGACTTGGCTTTGCCTGATAATGGTTTTGTAAATGTTCATGTAATAAATCAGTCAAGGGTGTTTTAAGGATATTAATTTCTCTTTAAAGTTGCATTCCGTTGAACTCGTTTTTAATGTGTTTTATCCTTTTGACATTCTGCCGTTTACTCGGTTAGGAACTGAAGCTGGTTTATATATATATATATGTATGTATGTATGCACGTATATCCATATAGTCAGCTGTTGGTAAAGTTGCACTCAGTCGCACATGTACACTTTCGCACGCATACACAGAAACTTACCCAAGTATAGCTCTATGTTTGTTACCCGTCCCCTGTGCACATGTTAAACAGTGCGTATGAGTATTATTATTACCACATGTGTTTTGTTGAATGCGTGTAAAATGTACGTAAGTAAATGTGTGCATATGTATGCGTGTTTATGTGAACTTGTACGTACGCGTCTGTGTGTGCGTGTACATTTTTTTGTAAATAAAAATGGGCGTGTAAGGCAAAGTGTTATGTGTGAATACTTGAACTTTTACAACAATCTGTTGCAATTGTTTTATTCTACATTCATTTACATTTATTTGTTTGTTATTGTTACTGGCTTGGTTGGTTTGGTTGATAAAATCTTAAGTATTTACGACAACAAGATGAGCAACAGAAACAACAACACCTATTATAAAATTGCTTCTATATATATCCATATATATATATTTCCATATATATATATATACAAATATATATATACATTTTTTTTTCTCTTCGCATGCGTGTGGATCTTATGAATTTGAATTTCTGAACTCATAAACATTACGTGTTAAGTGAAAAATAATGTTAATGAATTTATGCAACATATTGCACTTTTTGATTCTCCTTCCCTCTCCTTCTATCTCCCCTTACACTGCTAGTTATCTTGCTCGTAAAGATAAAAATTGCAAAAATTGTTGCTGTTCATTTTTTTTTTATTTAAATTTGTTATGCATGGATATGTAAAATGAGAAAATAAGTAAACCACTGTGAATATTACATTTGCAAATGGGTTTTAATTGAATGGAAAGTGGAAGATGAAACCAAAATGCAGTGCTTTGCTTTAAGGGAATTTAATTTTGGTTACTTTCTGCAAATGGATATACATTCAAGTTAACACTTTTCTCATCTCGTGTCTTGCGGACGTCTTCTCTTATGTCGTGTTACTAAAAGTAGTGGATAAATGTAGATGCTTCACTAGTTACTTGAAAATGCCTTTTAAGTCCTTTTAAGTGTCATTAGTTGCTTTAAACATCGTGCATATGTTAAACGGTGGTTTGGTTAAACCTTTAGAAAGCCAGCGGTTACAAAGCAATAGAATGAATTTAATATAATAATTTCTTTCTTTTTATTCTGGTTTCTTTCTAGTAGTCATAATACAAGAGGATGACTTTGAGTCCGACTATTGCTGGTTTTTTTTTACAACAATACATCATTCAGTTTGTTCAATTGACGTCGGTTGGCAAACGGAGTAACAGTTTTATACGCTTTAAGCAGCTTGAAATACATTAGAATCTGCTGATCCCACCATACGCACAGCAAATCTTTATAAACACCAACGTTCCGCTTCGGTGTTGATGTGGATGACTCTGTTAGACCAACCCCTCACTTTTTGCGCTTAGGATAGTATACCTACTTTCATCGCCAATCGCAATGAGCCTCACAACACTCTTTTTTTGTTGTCTGGCAAGCAATGAAGTCGCGGTGTTGAAACGGTTCTAAATGACACTGTTAGTCAATTCGTATGGTAGACATTTTCTCTCCCTTTTGGAATTCATAGGATGTAAACGTCTATAAATAGTTGATTCATCATCTGCTAGGCTGTTGGAAAGGTTTTTGAGAGTTGGGGATAAGTCCTCCAATTCATTGTTTTCTAATTTTTTTGGTCCTCCACGTCTTTTTTTGACATTGATCACAAAATCAGCACATTTGAACACCTTAAATCAAAAACGACGTAAGATTCTAAAAGTGTATGATGGACGTCGGCAACAGATTCCTTCAAATCAAACAACAAATTGTAATGAATGTCGAAAATGCAATATTGAACATTCCATGATTGGCGTCTGCGTACACTGAATAATTCAATAAGACTCAGTAAAAAACTGTTATTTTATTTATTTTATATAAAGAAATGTCAAAATCATCGCATTTAACCCTTGAGTACATTGATACTTCGCGTTACCTTATTATTTTCATTCATCATATTATATTACTGATCAAAATAAATTAAAGTACCTCTTATATATATATTATCTTGTATACATATGATAGGTTATATACATTCTTTGGTATCCGCCACCGAAGCAATAGGGTACATTCATTTTGTCAGAAAGTTTGCACCGTTCAGAAGAAAGTGTCAAAGACACCATGTATATATATTATTCATCAGCATCAAATTTTTAATCGATATAAGCATGTCCGCTTGTCTGTCTGTATGCCTTTATAACGTCTGCCGTAAATATTCTGCTGATCGCAAAAATTAAAATACCAGCTTCACATTGGGCAAAAACATTGGAAGTTCTTTCACACAGCTTGGGATTGCAAACTGATCAAATCGGTAAAGGCATACACCTACAGTATAACGTAAATTAAGAATGACGCGGCGGTCAAAAGCAAAGAAAAACAAAAGCAAAATCTTATTACTCATAAACTGCAGTAATAAATATGAGCATATTCTACTTCGATATAAAGGTGGATGCTTTGAAAGATTCGCACACTCAGCTTTTTTACTTGTTTCTTTTTTTTTTTTTTAGATGTTAAAATCCTTTCCTAAAGCCTCACTCCGGCAGGTACAGTGTGATATTGAACGAACGTGGAGATATTCCGAAAAGCTTGCTGAACTTTCAGATAAAAATTCATTGAAAGTGTTTCCGCCAGTTAGGTACCCACTTGGCACAATACGCCCTTATTAAGCTCATCGTGGATTCATTCAAAGTCAGATAAGAAACAAGAATATTTTCTTATTATAGGCTCCAGCTAATACCATATATTTTTAACAATGTGTTTAAACAATTCTTCTTCTTCTATGAGTCAGCAAATCAAGGACTTGCTGAGTTGATTAAAAAAAAAATTAAGTAAGAAAATTACGTTCGGTCGTGATCGAATGTTTTTCACCCAGCACCATGGTCTTAAATACAAGACGTAAATTTTCATATTCTACAATATTAGGTCATCCGCTGTAGTTTATGAGTAATAAGCAAAACACGAATTTTTTATTTGTTTTGACAAATAGAGGGGCCCTCACTTTACAAATCGACAGACGGACATGCTTAAATCAATTTAAAATGTGAAGCTGTTTAAGAATATATATACTTTATAGACTCTCTGATGCTTCGCTTTGGGCGTTACAAACGTTTTGACAAAATAAATATAACCCTCATTATATATATGTACACATAGATTTCGAAAATTCATAGCCTAATGCAAAGAGTATGTAGCTAGCATTAAAAGATATGATTGTTGTTAACTTCCTTTCTTCGTATATATAAAGCATTAATTTCAAATCAATCAGTGCAATAACTTTATTCAGATCGCTGAATAAAATCCCGTCATTTTGTTTATTTAATAAATATTGGAAAAAGTGAAAATTTGTGAAATTCATGCAAATTCGTACAGTTTTTAATAAGATGGTAAACAACACATTTCGAGACCTCCAAGAATTGGAAAGAAAAATTTACTTTACTTAAGCACGAAGACACTAAGGAGTCAGTATGTTTTGATTCGTTAATTGATCTTTTTATTGTTAAAATGCAAAGAGTACTAATCTGATATTGTCATAAAAAGAAGTAAGTTCATAAGAGCCAAGTTTTGCTTCTGTACGCCGTATGGAAATATAAGCTATTTACATCGATTAGAGCGCGTCGTTGTCGATTCTATTTTTGATACAAATGCTTTTATATCGTCTCTCGTTCTCTTTCGCTTTGCCAATGCAATCCAACGTGAGAATATTTATACCATTGAGCAAAAAAAAAATTTACGTATAAGAAAGGATTTTGAAGGTGCAGTTTTTAATACGACGTACGTGCTAAGGAAAGGTTTGCCAGTTACGAATAGGTTCGCATAAATAGTGGGCATGAAGAAGTGATATTTTTACACGAACGAGGTACAATTAATCTTATGCTTATTTATTACTATTATCTACAGTTTTTATGATTATAACTAACTTTATATGAAAGAATTTAAGGAACTAATAGCTTAGTTGAGCGAAGTTCCTGGCTAAGGTACATGTTCATTTTGGATACAGAGTTCTATGAAATGAAATTTTCTTCAAGAATATGTTAGCTCAGGTAGAAGCATACTAACGGGAAGTTAAGTCGTGTGCTGCTGCTAAGCAAGGAATATACTCATTGCACCTTTGTGTGACATTTTGTGGGCGTCACTCCTAAAAACACTGTTGCTTGTTACTAGATTTTCAAACATTTTCGATAGAAGCAAAGTACTGCTTAACAAATGTGCAAACAAGTTGTAATGGAAAGGACTCGACTTTGATGAGCAAACCGCATCAGCCGCATCAGCCGCATCAGCGGCAAATTCTTCAGTTGCTTCAAAATTGGTGCGAACTGGTTTTACATAAACGGATAGATGAAATGATGACAAGTGGCAAGTGCCCTTGTCTTGCGTTTCTTGATATTCTGGCAATTTTTGTAAACAGCGAACGATTCAAGCCGATTCATTTTTTTTAGTAGCGTCTGGTCTTAACCGTAACCCTTCTATGAGCAGTTAATATGACACAAAAATAACTTTGAACTTCTTTGCCTATTGAATACAAGGAAAATGAGGGAGTGAAACAATCTTGCAAACACGGGTTTACATTAACTAATATGAGTACATTTGTTTTATCTAAAACCGTAAAAAAATTATTTTAAATATATTCCGAAATTGTAAAAAGGGATTGGCAACCAGTGCGATGTCTTTGTGCAACACAAATTTCAGAAGTCGTCGACGATAAATAAGATTAATCCGGCTAATTTCGAGTATAATTTGCTTGGAGACGATGATGATGAAGTTTTAAAACCACGCAACCCTTAATACCTTCAAATCGATTATTTAAATTAATAATTATAAAAATTATTTGCCGTATTTAAATGGAGAAATCGCAGTGCACATGATAATTTACGTCTCCCTAATTAAATTTTCGGTTGTTGATTCGGCTTCTGTATTTTCTGCTATACTTTCAAGTGATTACTTTTGCAACATCAGTTTAACTCCCGATCTTCTTTTTGAGCTACTTAGTGGTATTCATATTGTCGATACTGCTTTTATTCTCTTTTTTCTTTGATGGCCACATTCCTTTATAAGTAGAGGCATAGTTATTCCCTAAGAACTGCACTGCACTGATTAATTTTCTTACCTTAATCGCTGTTGTTGCTATTATTCTTATTAATATATTGTTTTTTATATATGCCCTGCAAGTGACATATGGAATAAATTTATATAAAAAGCAATTTTCGCATACCGAACCCTTCTATTAAAATTTGGAATATTGTATTGGGTCCTTCGCTTTGAACATTAAACACCGCTTACACTTATCTCTCATGTAAAATTAATGACGAGAACAATGAGTCTCAAATTTTGTACTGGCTTCGTAATGAAGTTTTTCATATTAAATGTCTTAGGTAGCTTATCCCAATTAGCAATTCTTCAAATGATATTAGAAATGACAGTTGGTGTTGTGACAACTGCTATGACCTGACTGTGGATTTATATGAAACCTTTACAACCGTCAAAATCTGAATGTGTGTGATGGTTTTAAAAAAATTTGAAACTGTGGTTTATAATATTGAGACATCTCCTGTTTAAGCGTCCACACGAGATACATTTTTCCACAAGGACTGTCGCTAAAAGTATTCCTAAACAACAAATGACTAATAAGATCATTACAGCTAAGAATGAAGTTTATTCGTCATATGATCCCAAGTGAATGGATGATAACAATGCCAATATTGAAGAAGAACTAATTAAATCGGTTAATTTGATGAGCGTAAGATACATCTTAGGTTAATCAATAAAAATTGCCATTACTCCTCCAACCAAGTTGTCCAGTGCCCTTGCTCCAGCAATTGTTATAGCTTTGTATAACATTTATAAAATGGAAGATTTAGTTATTCTATTACCCGGAAAGTCCATGTTTATTTCGGGTTTTGTATCGGATATATCGCAGGGCGATATAAATTGCCACATCAAAACTAAATGGGATCAAGGCAATGAAGTTTAACTTCTTATAAAATCACACTCAATCGTCATTTCAGCTTGTTTTGCCAGAAAATTTGTACGATACAACAGTTGATCTCAAATTTTGGCTTCCTAATATGTTCCTTCAAGAAAACACAAATAAGGAAATTCTTAATCAACTTAACTTCGTTTATCTGCCACTAGCTGAAAAACAATCTGCCTATCGTCTATCAGCTAATTCAAAATGATGTGTGTTTTTCACAAACAGCTATTCCCTAAATTACGATATCCCGGTTTTCACACAGACGGGATTGGACTGTTTAAACACGGCCCAATTCCGAATAATTATGTCTTAAATAAAAGAAACCGAAATAGATATATATCAGATATATCTTCATATTGAAGATATAATCGTTAATTTGCTTGGCACTTATACTGCTTATAGGGATATATTACTGTTAGATAAAAAGTTTAAGCCAAGGCTGACAGATAGTGTTGTTAATTGGTCTGCACAATTGAATAAACTATACAAGTCGTTAAATATTTGCGGAAGCTTTCCAGTTAGTTGCAGTTATTTATTATTCCATTTTTCAAGGTTGATCCTATAGAATGCACTCAATGTATATGGTTTAAGAATGAATTTTCGGCTGAATACAATGAAGTGTTCCTTAAAATAGCCAGCTTGGTACTTTCTATTTGTTTTGGATGTAAATGACTTAACCAAATATTATAAAACATTTTCGCTTGTTGATGTATGTTCAAGTGAAAATTGTTTACCTTTCGAATGATACGTAGTTTCCCGTCTATCTTTAAGATGACCTTAAGATTATTTATTATTCATGGTATAGTAACCTAATTTACTATTCATATATATTAACAAACATAAGTTCATGGTTTTTATACCATACGTTGAATACCTAAAAAAAAAAAAAAATAAATAAATTGCGATTCAATAAAAACCGATTTGTATCACTGATCCTGTCGCAATCCTGTTTGAATGCAAACTATCCTTCAAAGCTCGTAGAAGCATTGATGTAAATATGGTCAAGAACACTTTGGGATCTGTTGATTTCTACATTACAAAATTGCTCCATATATCGCTAGTGGAGCATATTCTTGAGCATGATTCTATTGTCTAGAAATCGCAATATGATCGTCATTGCGCGAAAAATGGATTCGCGAAAGAACAGTTTCTACTTGCTTTACTTGCGTTGAATAATGATAATGCATCTTTCGCCCATAAGATTACTAAGATATTTTCGAATACTCAACATCAATTGCAACAGAACAAATTACGGCAATAATGACCCTATTGTAGTGTCTCCACGATAACCTAAATAAACGAAAACAATAATCAAACACAAAAAATAAACAAAAATAATAATAACAAAATCAACGCTTGTGATTTGTTGACTAGAGTTAAGAGTAGAGATTCTGGGGAATTTAGTTTATTAGATTTTAGCGTATATGTTGTTGTTTTAATTTTTTCAATATTTGGTATTGCTTTGGATTTTTCAATATTAACTTTGGCGGGTGATGGAACTGGTTTCGCAGTATAATTTTTGGTTAATGGTGGAACAGGTTTGTCATTGGAAGGAGTTGGAGTTAAAGGCTTATTTGGCACGATTTGCGAGGCAACAGCAGCGTAAGTATTACTTTTGCCTATTCCTTGTGCTACAGATGGATTTCTTTTCCCGGTATTTGCGTCGGGTTTCGCCCATGCTAAAGTAATTTTCTGTTTTAATTTTTAGAATTTCACGCATTTCTATAAAACGTGGGCACTGTTTGTCTAACGCCGACTGTTGATCATTGCAGTTTAAGCAGAAGCTACGCGTACAGCTTTCAGGATGCGGAGGAAGGCCTCAGTTGGCACAAGATGGAGCACTTGTGCATCTTTTTGCCGTATGACCCAGGTGTTGGTAGTTTTTACACCTCATGGGATTTGGAATGTAGAGTTCTACTTTACATTTGTACCAAGCTACATCAACCGTTGGCGGTAGCCGATAGAGGTCAAAAGTCAAAATAATCCTTCGTGTAGGGGAGCGGGTTTTTCCATCGTCATTTAATATGGTGAATTTGTAGACTTCAGCCACTGCTTGACTGCCCATTTCGCGAACAATTTCATCTTCCGGCACATGCTTTAAGCATGGGGCATAAACTACGCCTTTAACCGCGTTGATTTTGTCATGCAATTTAGCGGATACTGCACATAAATTAGCTAATTATTTTGATTTTATGAGCTTTTCGGTTGCGCGCTGGTTCTCAGCGAGGACAAGTAAATTCCCATCGCGTAGAATCGAGATAGAGTCTACGTACGTTGTAATGCTATCTAGTGCTTTTTTTATAGCAAAAGCGCTAATTTGGGAAATTGTTACCCTAGCATCAGTTGAAGAAATAACAATATATTTTTTGTCAATAGGAGTGATGTCACTGATTGGCCGAATTTTTAATTTTTTGTCTTTGGGGGGATGTGTCAGCTAATAGAAGAAATCTATTTGAGTTGTTATCTGGCGGCCCAGGGGCCATTATGCCTTACGCCTGTCTATTATTTAATTATTTGTGAAATAACCACTCATTTGAAAAGGTTTGGGAACTACTGAGGATAATGTCAAATGTTTTTTTATGCGGTGGGTTCATCAAAACCCTCTTAGCAAAACTATGTCGAGACATTAATGATGCCTACAATTTGGCAGTGTCGTGATATAAGACAACGCTTTTTAAATCAATCAATCCTGAGCGCCCTATATTAATTACGCGTTTTAACCACACCAGCTGGGAAGAGTAGAAAGTAAACTCAATCGCGTCGTTAGCTTGGAGCAACTCATAAGGCAGGATCCCCTTTCAATCTCAGTAAATACAAAGCATTAACTTAAGTGCCCATCAGTTTTGCACTTTCATACATCTAAGATCATAAATTTTTTCCGCAAATTGTTGTCGTATATGTCGCTCTTTTCGCCTCATCTTTTATTAATTTCTTCGAAAATGACTTAATTTTGCTTAATTTCAGTCAACATGGGGAACACAATGAAATTTTGTTTTGAAGTAATTCTAATATATCGCTTATGGGGATAAATTAGTCGTCCGGAAGCGAATATAATATTTTCACTCCTTTTACATTACAAAAAGCAGCAAATAAAATCCAACCATGCACAATCATTAACTTATTATCCTTTGTGTCTTTTTTAATTTCCAAATTAAATTTTTCCTTCTCTAAGTGAAAACGGTGCAAGTTAACAGGTCGATATATCGGTTTACACATTACGTCAAACAACTAATTTGCAAAAATTTTAATAGAAATTAGATTGGGTAAGGAAACCATCGCATAATTCCAATGAGATTAAACTTTTCGCTTATGCAGTTAATCTAATCCGTCCCAATTTTTTAATTATAAGTAGGAATTGCAAATTAAAACCCGAAAAGGTAAAATGAAAGCTCAAGTTATTGCAATGTAAAGAACAGGGGTTAAATATCTCTGCTATTACGCTAATACCGAAAAACAAAATGCATTTTATATTAAAGTATTACTGTCGATAATTTGTAAGTGAGTGTAGACTCGGGAGCGATGTATGAACGGACGCTCAACTCTTCAGTTATACACAAATATGAATGTAATTTCTTTATGCACTTTTAGCTAATGCCACCTATCCGGTATTAATCTCAAAATGAGTGCAGTTTTCTTGGTTGCTTAGCTCTTTAATAGCACTTATTGAAAAATGCAATAATACTAAGTTAAAGATGATAGTAAATACATCTCTTATCATGTCTGAAACCTTTTCCAAGCAGAATAGGATAAAGAAAAACAAAAAATCGCAGAAGTAATTTGCATGTGCTTTGACAATGGGGATTTGTGAAACCATCTATGGGATATAATATAAATTAAAGCATACAAACTCGCTGGAATAGATGAAGAAAAAAAGAAATAGAGAGAGAAAAAAAAAAAAAAAAACGAAGAAATAGCTTAAAGTTTGCTTAGACTTAAAATCAACATGGCTGACAATCATGTTTATCCGCTTCGTTGTCTTTGCAATCTTCATTCGTAATCGGTTTCAAGCCATACACGTAACGCTGGGTGAGATTTAATGTGAATAAACCATATGCATGGACGCGAGCTTTTATTCTTTGTTTTTGCTTCTTTTCTCGTCTCATTTTTTCTATATATTTGCTGGTTTTGCATTAAGATCCTTCTCTGCTTTAACAGATGTAAAAAAATACAACTTGGCTTTTTCATAGAAGTAGTCGCACACACACCCACATACATACGCCCACATACCTTTCTATAAACATGTATATGACTGTATCCACAACACTTTTGAAAATTCTCCCAGTTAAACTTGTATTCTTTTCTAGAGGAGCGCTGCTTACTGCAGTTTTTCAGTTCTTTTCCTTCTTCTATCATTGTATCTGTATCCACGTACATCGTCAGGGCCTTTTTTCTACGGATTTTATTACATTGCTTTTCATCATTTTTATATATTTTCTTTATTTCCTAACTCTTTTCATTTTTTTTGTTCATTTTATTTTATTTTATTTTTATTTTTTTTTTTTTTTGAAGTTGATTTTTTGTGGTTTTTTTCATTTTTCTGATACTTGTCTGTTTATATGTGGTGGTATTCGTCTGCATGTATTGAAGTTTACATGTATTCCTCACGTTTTAGTAGTTGTTAAGCTTAATATACATATATCTAAAAGAAGAAGAAGAAAAAAGGTATATGTTTGTACTTATGTATGTGTATGTGTGTGCCTCTTTTACCGAGCAAAATATAAAAAGGGGAGATTTTGTTTTTCGTATTTTTCTGTTGACATGCTTTACATTCTTGTTTTTGTTTTCACTTTTCCGCCGCGCTTAACAAGAGGATTCTCTCTTCAAAAGACGTCGAACTCGAAATTTATATGTTTCTTTTTTCGTTTGTTTCAATTTTATTTTGTCAAGAATTTATGTACGTACGTTGGGGGAGACTCTTGTTTATGAGTTTGTTTGCCGCACACTATCACACTTTCTCATACATACCTTGTCTTTTTCTTCACTTTGAGGCAAAAATACATGATATTTATATGTGACTTTCTGACGTATGTACGTATGCATGTAAAATAGATATGTGTAAATGCAAACAGCGAGCCTACAAATTTATGAACAAAAAATCTTCTACACTAAACAAAATGTATCTATTGCAGGCTTTTTCTGACTCAAGAAATGCTTTCAGTGTATCCTTTATCTTACGTAGTGGTTTTCTTTACGTTTTCACTAAATCCATTTTTTACTGTTCTTTGTTATTATGGTTTCATTTACTGCAAAGTCATGAAAAATATTAAAATGGGATCTTTCACTATTTTTTAAAGGGCTTGAGTGAAATATAGTGAAACGAAAAAGCATAAAAAAACCGAATTCAATAAATGCTAGTTAAAGTTGGTAAAAAATTTTTTCGAAAAAGAACGCATTGTTCGTCTCGGCGTAAATGTTTGACATCCACCATCTTCGCAATGAACACCCAAATCGGCCCGATATATGTTAATCGTAAGTGTTCGTTTACCTTGCATTTCTTCTTGATATTTGGATTTCAATAACAAGCAAAATGTATGACAGGCAAAAGTTTTTTATGGCATAACAATTTCCGATAGTCCGAATAAGGAAATTTATGGATATAAGTTAATCGGTGAGAAATATTGAGCAGTTCGAGATTCTAAATATTTGATGCAAATTCTGGCGAAACAGATAGGTGAAAAGAAATGTCGCATTGTTCTAGGATGCAATTTGGTCGTAGTTTGTTTGTTAGCTTTAAGAAAAATGCGATAACAACGTTGACATGCGACGGAAAGCAAGATTCATACTGAAACAGGGAATGCCAGGCAACGTAACATATTAATCTTATTACTGTCAAATAATGCCCAAAACTAAACTAACAACTTCGGCCAAAAAGAGTGCACCATGGCCGTTACATGTTAGTGCTAAATAAATTTTGATAGGGAAAATCCATTAAAGGTGTCTATTGAAAACCTTATTGTGTTCGAAAACATATTTTCTCGATAATTAATTCAGAATGTGCTTGGAAGCACATACTTGCTTCAAAAAATGTATAGCTATTCAAGTTAATTTTGACTTAAGACTCAGAATATATTAATGCAGAGTAATTAATGAATAGAAAAATAAAGCGAAGAAAAGGAAAAAGGAAGAAAGACTCTGGTCAAGACTTTAAAAACAAATCGTAAGTTATTAGCTGTCATGCAGTGCATAAACTACTCATAGCTTTTTCCCATCGTCAAGATTGTGTGAGTAGAAAAGCGTTCAACAGTTATTTCGATACGTTTCGGGATACCGGTTAGTTCAAAAAATTTTTCGATATCAGAAGGTGCAAAGTCATGTATTCATTTTTGTTTTTTAATTATGTAATAGGCCATGATTTCAAAATTTTCTCAAAAGTTTTGAAGGACATCATTATTTTTACATAAACTTTTCAAGAAATCTTTTAATAAAATATAAATTCAGTTATACTGAATTTCAATATTCAATATAACCAAGCTCTAAGTGAACAGAATTAAGCGCGCCAAATTGGAACCGAACTTTCTTAATGAAGAAAATTTTATATACAATTTAGTTGTTTTGTTATCGGATTTGTAGTTGGTTGTTTTTTCGTTTTGTCGCAGTTGTCGTTTTTCCCGTCGAGTACTCGTCAGAAAAAAAGGATGATAATAATAATTTTTTGTTGAATTCCTTGTGTGCACATGCAGAACAGCAGTCGCGTTAAGGAGTCAAGTTAAAGATTCAACTTTGCGAACATAAATTGTTTTGTATACGATATGCGCATGCATATATATATATATATATATATATATATATGTACGTGTGTATATGCCAGTCTACGTACATGCATGTGTTTTGTATGCAATATTCATTTCGCAATCTTATGGCGGCATGCTTTACAACATACAATATATATATATATGAGAAATTTTGCACCAAAAAAAGAAGAAAGTAAAGAAAAAAGGACCAATAAAAGTTTAAGTATACTTTTGTTAAAAAAGGAAGCTTAAATAATATGCAAAAAAAAAATATAAATAAATAAATATGCAAAACCATAATGAGCAAAGTTGTTGCCCTAATGAGTTTCAGTTGGCTAGCAAAGGAAGAGCACGGAGGCGTTCTAGTTGGGGGGAAAAAAATTGAGAAGCTTTAACATATGTTTATCTGGCCTTCTCCCTAACAAACACAATTCAAACTTTTTGTTTCTTTCAATTTTTATACAGATTTCTGGTTGTCGTGCTAATATGATGTAAGGCGTTTGAAATTCGCAATAATAAAATTCATGATTTTTCCATTTAATGAGTTGTATAGGCTAAAACGCCATTAACTCAATGACATTCAATATGAAATCATTATAATGGTATACTACATGCCTATGAATATTAGAATTAGTTGACTTCACTTTTAAACTCTTCTTGGCATTATGCAGAATTTATTTTCCTACGATTAGTACGGCTAGGCGGTCGGACCATCATCTGTATATTCCAGGTTGATAAAATAAAAACAAAAAAGAATTAATGGTGACACTTTAATTTGACGTGCAATTGATGGCACCTCATTGAGTTTATAAACATTAAGCATTAATCCACATACAATTGCTAACCTAAGTTATTTATTTTTAGGGAAAGAGTTTCGTTTTTTTCTATCTACATATAAATGTGCCGGCCTATAGAGCAGTGCACTTGAGAATTTGATTAACTATAGAGTTCGCGGCAGAAGTTGGTGCAGCGAAATATATAGAAAAAAATGGAATGAAAAAATGAAAGCATAATTAAAATAAATATAAAACAATAAGAGCAAGTAACGAAAGATTTAATCAATGTTACTTAACTAAGGAAGAGTGTAATTCGGACGTCAACCAACTTTGTTAGTGAAATTATCGTAGGAATAGGGTAAAAGGGAGTGAGTGAAAAAGAAAGAGAGAGAAAAAGGGAGATTACAACAATGCTGTTGCTGGTTATGCTGGCGTTTTTGCATCACCTAAAACTAATTTTCTAACTTGGCCGATTAATGAATGCATAAATCTTTCCAATTACATCAAGCTTCTGGCGTAATGTGACTCTGCCACTCTAACCTCCACATTACTCAAGTAAATATATAAAGCGCTGGTATAAAACAGTCCAGCGTTTTCATTATTATTGTTGACCTCAACTGAAAAGATTGCAAAGAGATACATTTATCCTTCTATATGGGCCATAACTTGCACAAGAGATACTATCTATATATAGTTTTATGTGAGCGTTGATGAAGTGGATCACATCAAGTTGATGGTTTACGTGGCAATGAATATGAATAATCATTTTACTGGAACTATTGTATATGTGTATACTAAGGTTGCTTCATGTCATTGTGTCCATAAATTTACGCAGAAAACGGTATTAATAGGCGAATCAGAATGATGATTAAAACGTGCTTCTCCGTTTCTATTTGCTGTCCTCCGATTTATGAAAAGGAGCGACAGCAGTAAAAGAAAAAAAAATTAATTTAATATAGTTAATGCTATACCGTAAGCCTGAGAATCTTATAAATGAAATGTTATAAATGTAACAAAGATAAGTTTTATGGTGGAATAACACTTAAAGCACAAAATAAGAAACGAAAAGGTACAAGCTTAAATTAAACTTGACGTTCTTTGTATAATTTTAATTAAAAAATGTTAGTCAATTTTGTTTTTAATTGTTAGCTTTCAACTCCAAGTTGTCATTCATTACCTTAATTACCCCTTTTGGCTGAGAAATGTCAAGTTTAATGTAATAAACATTCCTAATACGGAGATATGCCAGAAAAATGCTAAATATTTGAAAAAGCGATTTGAATATTTAATTACCTAAATGTTTGTTCACCTGTTCATATATTCCTTTGTTCATTTTAATATAAAAATTTTATTTACCGCAATTTTGTTTCGAGGAAACTTATAATAATTAAACGTTTGAGATAAAAAACAATTTGTGTGAAATATTTTGGCATTTCAAGGTTGAAAGCAAGAATATGTTTATTTTAATTCAATAATAATTTCAAACAATAATTTGGTTAGTATAAAACATTATTATAAGGTATGTAAACAGGCGGTTTTGTAAAAGAACTGAAGCTTATTGTGCTGTAACAGCGTAAGCTAGTGAGTTTACACTACCTCTAATTATCTAGCATTAGTTGTAAACTTGTGGCCGACAAGTTTTGACAACTTTTTTTTAATTGATAAATTTCCTAAATTGTAGATCATAATAGGCGAGTTCCTTTAACACAGTGAATGAAAACTCGCGATATCTGAAGACTCTATATTAGAGTAGAGAGCTCATCATGTTATTCATTTAGTTTACTTACATAAGTGATATGGTTTGTTTCAGCATATGTTTTGTTTTGCAATATGGCCACTCAAGAAAGTATTTCCTCTTGGTGCATATACAACTTGATGGTCAGGGAAAAAGCAGTACACAACGATAGAATAGGAGGGTGGATCTGTCTGAATGGTGTATATCCGATCGTTATTTATTATGTCTTTAGCTATCCACACAAGCCTATATTTACAGATAGGCTTTATTTAGATTGGAATATTTGGCATTCAGATGTTTCATTTCTCTCTCCTTTGTAGGCGTTTGTCTAAACTTTTGTCATTACTTACATTACATTATTCCTACACTCTTTTCTTGCTCGAATTTTCTCAGCATATTATCCAAGTTTTTGCCGTTGGTTGCGCAGTCTTGTGCCTTACAGTTGAAACTTGAACTGAAAAATTTCTCGATCGGATTCGATTTAACCATATTTGCTTCAGGGCTTTTTATAACATTTCTTTCGCTTAACCATTTGCGGGCTTGCGTTGAGTTGTGCGTTTTGGGAAAATTTAAATCGCGCCTTCTCACAGCACAGTGTTACAAATCGTGAAGTGAGGATTCAACCGTGGTATTCCGATTTGATAGTCGAGTTTCGTATTACATGACACCTTAAACTTGAGGCTCAATTTTTTCAAAATTACGTTATTCGAGCTTACCGCAGTAGTTTCAATTTTCAAATTCAAGTTACAGTTTTCATCGAATTGTCTCGAAATTATATTTTGGATGATAAAAAAAAAATCAAAATATTATTATATTTTTAAATTAAATTTTTGAAAAAATCATGCTGTGATGCTTGCATTTTAAGTCATGTATTCAAAAAGAGTTTCCTTTGTTCTAAGGAAGGCAAACCAAAGCAGGATTGAAGAGCATGCCCAGAAAAAAGCTTCAGACATCCCATAAAATACATACATTTCTGACTAGCATCACATTATGACCCGATCTAAACAAGTTCTTCTATTTGCAAATATTAGGATATTACTTATGAACTATAAGCGTTTCCACATTTATTCTATGGACGACGCTACAGTCCACTATAAAAATTGGAAAGATCGGATTTAGTCATTCTCCCAATTGGAATCAAAATTTCATTTTCTTCGAGTTTTTTTTTTTTTTAAGATGGTAGGTGTAGCAGTTTCTCGGCCACAACCAATTTTTGGGTCTTACTTGTTTGGTCTTGAGTCTGAACAGGAGTGTTTTAGATAAAAAATTGCATTTTTCTTACATTGGATGTTTGCACAAGTTTATTCTCGAATTTATTGATGGAGAGGACATACACATTTCCAACTGTTGAATATTTAACATATGGTTAACTGCGATTTATCGTAATACCTGCTGAGCCAATGCAAAATGCGTTTGATATGATTTTAGAGATCAAAATTTACCGTTTGGCCATATGGAAGCAACTCATAATAAATAATCCCCTTCCAGTCCCACCAAATGCATAGCAAAACTTTCCTGGCCGTTTGAGGTGCTTCACCGCTGTTTGACCACGATCGTTTTCGCACAGGGTTATCGTATGTGATCCATTTCTCATCTCCAGTCACCATGCGTTTAAGAAATGGGTCTATCTCATTCCAAGTTTGGCCAAGGCTTCGCAGATGGAAATTCGATCCATCATGTTTTTTTCTGTTAATTAGTGTGGCACCCAAACATCGAGCTTCTTTTTGAATCCAGCTTTGTGTAAATGGTTTAAAACTGTTTTATGGTCGATTTTTAGCTCCTGGGCGATGTTACGACTGCTAACATGCCGGTCAACTTCGATCATTTCTCCGATTTTATCGACATTTTCGACGACCGGCCTACCTGTGCGAGGTGCATCTTTAACATCAAAAATTCCTGAACAGAATCTACGAAACCAAAATTGCACATAATTGGCTGTTACAGTATCGGAACCATAAACACCATTCACAATTTTAGCCGCCTGGCTTGCATTCTCGCCTTTGTCAAAGAAAAACAGTAAAATGTACCGAATTTTCTCTTTGTTCACTTCCATTTTTAACACGCTGTAACTCACAATTGAATGCACCAAACAAAAAACAGCAAAAGAATTTTTTTTCACTGCGAAATGTACAGTATGTAAATGTACAGTATCGGAAATTGTTTGATCGATACTTTACGAGAAATCTATCAGTGCAGCCATTTACCGAAAAAATAATGGATTTATTTTCCGCAAACCAATATATGAAAAAATCAATTTAATTGCAGTTTTCGAATATTTTGATTAATTATCCTAAAGCTTAGGCAATGATTTGAAGAATTTTGTAATTTTCTCTTGCTTGGCAGTTTTTAAAAGCTCCTCCAATTCAGACTGATACGCAGCAGTCGTATTAGCAATTTGCCTCTTAAAAATAGGACTTCGTTCTATAGACGGATCAATGTTCATAAAGAAATCGCGAAGCTCGTTTGCCATTCTTAAAATTTCACTAAGATTTTTCAAATTAAATGGCATGTTTCCAGTGCTTGTTGAAGCCTCTTCTGCAATGGGCTGTGAATTTAACATATTCTCCAAGTCGGTTTCAATCAAATCTTCATCTTGCGATTCAAGGATTTCCGGATTCTCACTTGCTTCTATCTGTTTGAACCCATCTCGCCCTATTGCACAAATTCTTCGTCATTTTACGCAGTCAGAGCAGGCCACAGTATTTTCCAGCATGACTTCAATGTGTGTGGCTTCAGTTCTTCCAATGATTCTTTTATGTTTACCATGCATTTTGCTATGTCAAATTTCTTTCTGCATTCCATAACATTTATATCAGGATTACATTCCATATTATCCAATATGATTTCGAAGGTTCGTCTAATATAATAGAGTTTAAAGGCCTGGATTAGACCACGAATAAAGAAATTTATAGCCGCGAATATAAGAATTGGGTCGCATTTTTCAATCCGCGAGTAGTGAAAACGCGAATGAAGGAAGCGCGAATAAAGAGCTTTTACTGTATACGTTAAAAACTTTTATTTTGATCTCAGATCCGTTCTTGGGGACGTTAAAAACTTAGTCGATTTCCAGCTACATATTCCTTTGCATCTTTATCGTTTAAAATTATAATACTTTAGGAAATTGCAGAGTAGAATTTTAGATGTTTTTGGTTAAACAACACAAAGTCTAGGCTCAAGGTTGCCTAAAAGCCACTACGAAAGCGTCGAGAGTTAAAATCAGTAATCCTCTCACCTTTCCCATACTTATCTTACCTTTTCCATCTCTGATTTTTATCCATTTCCTTTTCTGCCAAATATCTTTACTGGGGTAAAATTTGATTCCATGCAAAAATCTAAAGCTACCTTCATGCAATGCTAAATCACGGCTTATTTTACAGAAAAATAAACGGTAAACTTATAAAACCTAATGAAAATTGATGAATTATGAGAAATGATGAAAGTTCCATTTTTAATTATTGAATATTGTTTTTATACCCATTGCCGAACAATGATAGGTATATTCATTTTGTCAAAACGTTTGCAACGTCCAGAAAGAAGCCTCATAGATCCCACAACATATCCATATTCTTGATCAGCATCAAATTCTAAATCGTCTTAAGCATCTCTAGTATAAAAGAAAAGTGAAAACATTATAATAGGCCACGGCCCACAATTAAATACCCCACTTCGCTTAATGAAGCTAATTGCACAACGACTTTTCAATAATAATGGTTTGTATGGGACGTGGTCGAGAGCGCAATCCGATCCGAACCATTTTCAACACAAATGATGCCGCTTATAAAAAAACACATTCCAAAAATTTTTGAAAATTTTGTTGAGTAAGAAAGGCCTAAACAGCAATTTATATATACAATTGCTCTTGTCAAGCAAGTCAAAAATGAATAAATTTTCAACTCGTGCTGAAAACATGCTTATGCGTAATTTCATAAATGAAATAATTAGTATTTTAAAGACATTTCGTTATTTTAAAGAATCAATAGCACCAACGGTTTTTAGTGCAAAAATTTAAAAATTCATTACTTCGTTTATAATGACTGGTGGTTGCTGAGAACTTCAAAAGATTATGCTTAGCCCTTGCTAATACGAATAAGAAGGCGTTATCGTCTACAGTTAACTGAGAGAATTTAATTATATTTTGTTTTTAAGTATTTCGTTTGAAACATATCAAGACGTTGCACTTTCAACGGATGAGAGCAGAGTAAATGCTTTTATTTGTTTTTCTTTTGTTTTTTTGTTTTTTTTTTTTATGGTAGCAAGGCAAGTAGATAGAATGCTTAGAAGCAGCCGAAAGGAAGCATTTGATGTCAATTAAAAATTAAAATATCACTCTATTTGTAAACCGTATCACCTTAATAAGCGCACCGTATATACATAACATTAATTTATTGGTATTGGTTTGCTGGTATGAAAGTTATCACTTAGTTGGTAGATATATGAATATGTTGGCATCTTTGTTAAGGCCATCCACGAATTCTTGGTTGCTTAGCTTTTATGATATTCTTTGCACACAACCAGAAGCCATAAATTGTTTGGTCATTGTCCTGCTTTATTTGTTTTTTTTTCTTTTTATACACTATAACGTCGTCGTCACTTTCATTTATCGTACAGTTGGCGCATTCTATGTAATTATTCCGTCGTTTTACTTTTCCCTTTCCTTATACTTTGTGAATTTTTTTTTTTTGCGTTCATCCTTTCCACAAAATGATTGTTTAAGCGATCCATTCACAGTTTAAATGCTTTTGCAGGTGCACGATTACTTGTGTTTTGTTCATTTTTCCGTTTTTTATTTTTTTTTTATTTTACGTGAATTTCAGTTTTCAGAATTTTATAGAACACAAAACCTTATTTCTTTGGTTAACTAGAAATGTTTCTGTCCGTTACGTATGCGTATGCATGATTGTGTGAGACAATTGTATTTGATTCTGTTTGACAATAGTCAAGTACTACGACCGTTGCTACCATGGCATGTCCTGTTGCTTCCGTTTTCAAATGACATAACGATAAAATTCACTGGTTTACTACTGTACACATACATGATTACATAATGCCTACAATGCAGAAATGTATGACTGTAGGTAAAAGAAAAAAAAAAAAGAGTGAAATCCAATTTATGCACGTACAAAATTTGTGTTTATGCAAGTTATTTTTTAAATCATACACTTATACATAAAGGCCACAAGTCTTTTAAGGGTATATTAGCGTTGCCATTGTTTGTGCGTTTCGATTAGAAAAAGCGGTTCGTTAGTTTATATATATTTAGAATAATATATGAAATTAATCGGTCTATACAGTTGCAGTAATGATCTTTTCGCGGGCGATCGGATTTGAAATACAGTTTCAAATTTTAAACAATACTAAATGGAAAACTGTTATTTTAGGTAGAGACAGGGCAGAATCATCGAACTGAACCATTATCACTTGTCAAAATAGCACCTACTAAATATCTATGGTTTCTATTTCTAACATCCTTTCAAATAAATTTAAATTAACTCGGACTAAAACAAAATTGGACATTCATTTGTCGAATAAAAGAAACGAGCTTAAACTTAACCGCGCCAGGACGTAAATTATAAGTGCTTACAATCTGGCCAAAGTAACAACGAAGCTGACCCATGTTGGCCCTGAAAGAACGCGTTTAAAGTGTAAATCAACTTACGACGGTACGGCTGAAGTGCAGTAACACAGTTATCACTTTCCTAAACGTCGTTGATAATGACATCAACCTTCCTATCGGGTACGGACAGACGGTGAACTTTCGCATTCTCAAGGCCTTCGGGACTAATTAAGTTAAGTTGCTCTCTTTAGGGATTTTTTTACATTATCTCTGAGCCAGTGTTTTGTGCTCCGACCCAAACATGAAAAGGTGTAAGTTTAACCCAACAATCACATTAAAGTAGAGGACTTGTTAAAAAGAAATTTTTAGAAATTTTATGTTTATTATATTATATATATATTATGATATATATATATATTATGATATATATATATATTATATTATGCTTTTTCCGGTTGTTTTTATTACTGAAAATATCGGCGAGATTTTGGGGTACTCATATATAGAAAGAGAGAAAGAGCAAAAGTAAATATGATAAAAATTTCTCCGATATTTTCAATAATAAGACCAACTGGAAAATGCATAATAATTCCTGTACTAGAGCGAAATTAATGACCCAATCGAATTACTTGCACGACCCTAATAGTAACGGAATACTGTGGTATGGATATGTTAGCGTTACTTGGCGGACATTCACGATATGCCTTAAGGCGAGCATAGTTTTTCTTGATATTTTTCCTTTTTTTTTATATATTTATCTTAAGCAGAGAACAAGACAACCTTTACTTTAGTTAACATACTTTTCCTTTTAAATGCTTAAGACTATAACAAGAATATTCTATAACAAAGCATTTTGTTGATGTTGTTTGCAGTTAGCTGGCTGTTGTTGAGGATGAGAAAGCAACGATAAAAAATTTTTTACAATAGACGTGCTGTGTCGTTGTCTGGTCCTTAGTCGCTGTCTCTCCTTACTCCTTAAACAAGAGCGTATGGAATATTACAATATCCACTAGTCAAACTATTATAATTTTGTAAAAAGAAAAAGTAAGGGAAAGGAAGATACACAACACAAATCATTTTTAGCATCATCATGGCGTACTTGCACCATTTGTGACCATAACTAGAAATAAAAAAAAGACAAAGAACCAAAAAGGAGAAAGGGAAGAAAAGCTTAAACTTCTTTGCGTTCGTTTTTATTACGAGTTTTCATCTTTAACAATTTCAGACCTTTTTTTATAGATTGGTCAAATCTTCAATAGAGAAAACCGCAATATATTTAAAGATTTTTCGTTAGGGACGAAAAATATAGAAAGAGAAAAAAAGAAGCAGCTTTATTATTATTACTTTGGCTAATGCGGCTGTTATCCTTTTGAGTAGTACAATATAACATTGGCTTATCTTTTCTATTGGGACTGAGTAATAATCCCTCAATAAGCATCCACTTTGCCACCAACATTAGCTCAGATAAGTGAAATCATTATATTAACAATAGTTGGAGCACTCTCCTGTTGCTGTTAATGTGATTCTTGTTGTTCTTGTTCTCATTGTTCTTCTTGTTGTTGTTATTGTTATAATCATTGTTATTTCCCCTCATCCTCCTTTTCCGTTGGATTCTTTGACTGTTTATGTCATTGCTTGTTTCTATTTAGTGGTACTATTAACATTCTGGAGGAATCGTTAAGTTCATTTTGCACTTAACTCTGTTTCTTTGCACTCTTCAAATAAATCTTGTCCGCCAATTTGCTTGTTTAAGAACATTTATCAGAAAACTAGTAAAAAGAGCGCTTTTACGTAATTGTTAAAAATTTCGTTTCGGAAAAATAAAGAAATTTTGGCATTTTTTGGTTGTCGCTTCTCTTCATTTCAAGCATCTCGGTATGACAATAAGCCTTGAGGTCATTATTATTTTGTGGCTTTTATTTCTTTGGTATATAACTAACGCAAACAAGAAGTCTTTGGTTATGGCTTGTGCTTTTATAGTATTTATTTTGCATCAAGCAGTAAAAACTGACGCCTGTTGTTCCATACCGTTCTCCACAATATTTTTCTGTTATTTGCTTTTAATCATTAAAACATACAAAATATACCAGAAAATGTTTCCATTTTCCCTTTTCAGTTTTCCTATTCCCTTTCCCCCTTCTTTATTATTATTATTATTATTTTTCTTTTTTTTTGGTCTGTTTGTATTCGACTAAATAAATATACTGAGTATTGTGTATATTTTGTGTGAAGAGAGATTTTTCCCATTGTCAGATGAGACTGATTTTTCCCTAATGATAAGTGCCAACTTAGATATTATAATGAATGAATGTACAACTTTTATTGTGTACATTTCTTGGTCCTTTTCCTAAGCTTTTTCTTGAGTTTAAGCAAAAAAGAAAATATTTGTGTACATATGTACATTTGGGCATGTCCTTAAGGCATCATTAATTTTATTTAACGGTTATGAAAATTTACATTTTAAAATATTCATGTGGTTTACTTATACTAATGAAGTAAATATTATCAAGAAAAAGAAAGAAAAAACATAAATAAAAAGAGAGAAAAAACCCTAAAAATAAAATTAAGGCCAAAACAGAGGGTAGTGCATAACAAAATCTTTTGGCAAAATGAGGAAAATTGTATTCATCTTAGTTTAAACATCGCACACCCATCAACTCTTATCATACACTTTTTTACGTAATACATGAGTACGAAAATTATATTGGGCTTGAAGAGCGAAAGAATATTGAATATTTAAATCAAGCTCTAAGTTCCTATCTGACTTGCAAATGATTAAAAGTTATATTTTGAATTTGTCGAACTTTTATGTTCATTGCCATATATTAGCTAACGACGCATATCCTAAATGTTTCGTCTCCCGATAGATGGATAGGTATATAGATAGATGGCCAAATATCTATAACTAAGTCTTTTTGGAAGATAAGCCGAATAATAAAGGTGTCCCGGAATCATCAAATTACTTACTCTACCGGCCTTGTGGACCTAATTATAATTATATTAGCAGAATTATACCCTAATGTAAATGAAACGAAAACATATATAAGCATGCCAGTAACATTTCAGATTTGTCGAATCTAAGTAAAATTACAAATCAGATTGTTAGTCTTCGAGCATTTTGCAAAATATAGATGGTTTTCATAAAGTTTGCATAAATAGCAGGATGGGATATGTTTGTGCTTATGTAAATATAAATTGAAAAGATGGATTTCTTTTTGTTTTTTTTTTTACTTCCTTTAATCTTACGCTCAAATACCTCTGCCTTGAAGCAATAAGAGACCAATCAAAAAGGAAACCAATATCATGTACAATTTTTGTATACAGTTCTTAGGCAAGACCTTGTCGCACTCCGTTCCAGACCCACTCTTAAATACATATAAGAATTTCGCTTCGTGAATGAAGTTGTTCAAATTTAATAAGAGCGTAGCTTCAAATATCACCGAATTAATGCGAATTTGTTGCTTTTTATTTGTATCATATGGTGTGTATTTACTTTACCCAGCATTATGTGTGTACACATATATATGCCTATACTTGGTGTATATACGATATGTAAGATACATTTTAATAGTGATACAAGTTTCCAGAGTGATCTCAAGCTGTCGTTTGTTTCACTTTGATAACATCTTGTTTTGACAGGCAGCTCTGACAAATAACCAAACAACGATTGACAACGAAAATACGTTTACTTTATGTTATGTAAATATATTTCCAAAAACAAAGTTCTATTCATCAAACGCAAGAAGGGAAAATTGTGGTTAATACAGCAGTTCTTGTAATCAGAATGCTATGTGTTTCCAAAAGACTACTACCAAAAATATGGAATAACAGTAGCTTCCAATAGATCCAAGAGACTTTTTAAGATCCTAGAGAAAGCAGTGCCTGGTTTGAATTAGAGAATGTAGACATTTCGGAGACATATTTCTTTGAAAATGTTACTGTCAATGCTGATTGTTATAAACCAGCGATGACTGGTTGTTTTCGAGTTTACATCATTTATTTAATTTCCACTAGCTGATATCGCACCTCATATTACCAGCAAAGCAATTAATTTATCGAAAGAAAATATGAGAGAGGAAATTATTTTACGAAATGGCTGGCTGAAGATAATCTGACCTAACTTCGCTGGTTTATTGTTTTTTTTTTTTTTTTTTTTTTTTTTTTTTTTTTTTTTTTTTTTTTTCTTTTTTTTTGTGAGGTAGAAAACCTTTAACAGGCGTCCATAAGGGCGCCCTCTATCCCCTACCCTGTGGCACGACCGTTTAGGTATACCTTCACAGAGAGTGTAGCCGTTTAGGCACTACTTAAAAGCCTACGTTGACGCTCTCTTTGTCTTTGTTTTCGCATAATGTTTGCGGCGAACATTCTCACCGCCTTCCATATATTCAGGTCATGCAACATATTTGTCACAAGATTGTCGGGGAGAGGTAACACTCCAATTTCCGTCTGTAATCGTTCGTTATAGTATTTCGGACAGACAAAGAAAACGTGTTCAGCGTCTTCGATGCACTTACAAAAACTACAGAATGGGTCCTGTTCTATTCTAAACCTATTCAAATAAGACCTAAAGCAGCCGTGGCCGCTAATTACCTGTGTCAAAAAAAAATCAATCTCACCATGTTGCCTATTCACCCAGGGCCGTAAATCTGGTATAAGTCGATGCGTCCACCTACCCGTACCCGCTCTGCTCCAGCGCTCCTGCCACTTTTCCACTAGTCGCTGTTTTGCACGCTGGCTAGCCGTATCAGCCGACAGTCTGTGAAATTCGGCTCTACACTGGCCTTCTTTAGCACGCAGGTCGATTGGCATCATGCCAGCGATGACCAAGGCCGTATCCTCCGACACCGTCCAATATGCGGCGCACACCCTTAGGGCGCATAGCCTGTATGCTGCTTGTACGTCTCTCGTAAATGCCGATATAGCAAAAGCCTTTTTCCACACAGAAGAGCCGTACTTTATTGTCGCAGTTATCACCTCTGCGATCAGCTTTTTACGGTCTTGCCTAGGGCCACGCAAGTTTGGCAGTAAGCGCGCCAACGAATTTGCTTTCTTCGCTGCCTTTTCGCCCGTGTATTTCAGATGCCGTTTAAACGATAGTCTGCAGTCTATCATCACTCCTAGATATTTTATGGCTTCTTGAGACTGTATCCTCGTACCTCCCACCTGGATAGTCACTTTCTCCATTTTCTTCCTAGAAGAGGTTAATACCGCCTCTGTTTTCTCATCCGCCAGCTCTAAATCCACTGACCGCAGCCACCTTTTGATCATGTCGGTGGTTTTATTCGCTGTAGTGGTAATACCCTCCACAGTTTTCGCCACGATAGTTATCGCTATGTCGTCAGCAAATCCCACCATGGATGCTCCCTCTGGGAGAGGTAGTCTCAGGATATCATCGTACATTACGTTCCACAGTGTAGGGCCTAGGACTGATCCCTGAGGTACCCCTCCAGTGATCAGCCTCTCTCTGCACCCTTTATCTGTAACATATCTCAGTTTCCTGCCAGTAAAATAACTAGTCACTATATTTATCAGATACGGTGGAACTCTTCTTTCCTGTAGGGCAGCTATGACGCAATACCAGTTTGCTGAGTTCAATGCATTCTTAATGTCTAATGCTATTACTAAGCAATACTTTTTATTGCCTTCCATCCATCGTGTACCTTTAATCGCTTCTGCTGCGGTGTTTGTGACCATCTTTATTGCATCCGTTGGGCTTTTCTTCTTCCTGAAGCCGAATTGAAGTCCGACAGCCCTTTAGATCTGTCCGGAGATGCTTCTAAACGATTTCGAATGATCGTTTCGTACACCTTGCCTATCGTATCCAATAGACAAATAGGGCGGTATGCATTTGCAACATGCGACGGCTTATTTGGCTTTGGCAGCAACACCAGCGTTTGTTTTTTCCACCTATCTGGGAAAATTTGTTCTTTCAAACAAGTATTGAATGTGCTCGCAAACATATCAGGCCTTGCCAACAAAGCTTGTTTGCAAAGCGCAATTAGGGATACCATCAGGGCCCGGCGCTTTCTTGGCTTTTATTCCTTTTGCAATGGCAGCAATCTCCTCAGGCGCGGTGAGATTAATGTTGTCACTCTCCTCGTTCAGTGGCACATACACGAACATGGCTTTCTGTGGGAACAGTGTGCCAATTATTTCTTCCACAAATTCTGCACAGCTTGGTTGCTCTGAATACTTTAATTTCTTCATTACCAGCTTATACGCCATCCCCCATGTGTCCTCATTAATCTCATTAATCAGTTTGTGGAAACAGTTCTTATTGTTGGCAATTATCGCTTTTCTTAAGAGCCTACTCCTGAGTTTGAACTCTTCTTGTTGGCTCAGATAAGCACTAGACCCTCTCAATCTTTGGTAGACACGCCTCGCTCTGTTAGCATGAGACCTTAGTTCGGCTATCTTATCTGTTTACCAGTATACTGGCTCCTTGGTCTTATAGAAGCAACGTCTTGTCATTGAGCCGTCACAGACTTTTATAATCCGTGCTTAAACCTCAGAAACTGCAGCGTGAGCTGAGTTTCTGGGTTCTGCTTCTTCCAGAATATGTTCGAAGAGTTGCTTGTCAAGAGATTCTGGTTTCCATTTGGGTCCCCTGAGACGTAGTTTTACCTTGTTCGCCCGCTGGCTCTGCTTCAGTTCCCAGATTATTGCTGCGTTTTCACTGTGTGTATATATGTCACTAATACCCCATTCAATACGCAAGGCCAATGCACTGCTGGCCATGGTAATATCGATCGCGGAGCCAGAAGTGTTTTCATTACCTTTGTTTAAGATTGTCATGTCCAGTGGGGCTAGGGATTCAAGCACTATTCTGCCTTTAGCTTTCGTCCACTTGCTACCCCAATCAGTCGCCCAGGCGTTAAAATCGCCGGCGAAAATTACCGGCGTTTTCCCCCTTGCGTCGGTACATAGCTCATCTATACGTTTTTCGAATTCCGCGTGGTTTATGCTTGGCGGGAAGTAGCAGCTATAAAGGTAACCTCTCTATTGACACAAACGAACTCCTCCCCTGCTGAGATAAATCTCATGATTGACGAGTGCAAGCTGCATTGCCAGAAGGCTGCAGTTCCAGTCTTGTCCTTTGTCTAAATGTTTACGGCGCCTACATTGTATGGCTCACTCAAGATTACTATGTCTGTAGAGAGTTCTCTGACATTCTGTTTTAGCAGCTCTTGTGTAGCCTGACAGTGATTTATGTTTATTTGCATGCACTTCATATCTGTCTCCTGTTGTTAGCACCGGGTATGTTTACCGGGCAACTTCAGCCGGCCAGTGTATGGTCATGAGGCTTGAATTGTTCTTTGCAAATCCCACAACACGGACTTTTATTGCAGTCTCTTGCTCGGTGGCTTTCTTCGCTGCATTTTAGGCAGCACTTGCTTCTATCCTTCTCTCCTTTGGAGTTTCTAGCAATGTGACCTTCCTCGAAGCATCTAAAGCATTTCATTACTGCGGATTTTTCTCTGATCCCTCTTACAACCCAACCAACCTTGATTTTCCCGGCTTCAAGTAACTCCTTAGCACTTTTTGTTGGGACTGATAGAGTTGCTGTTTGTGTGCCGGCATAGGCCTTCCTAATTTACATTACTGCTTCCTTCTTAACACTCATGTCGCTGAATCTCGTATTTATGGCAGCTATTAAGTCGTCCGCCGAGGTCACTTCGTCTAGGTCCTTAAACTCTACTTTTGTCTGCTTGGTCATTAGTTTGACACTAGCCTCCTGTCCGAGCGCTTTCTTCGTGTGTGTGTGTGTTTTTTTTTTTTTTGTTCTGTGAGCTGGAGGTAGAAGATCTTCAAAAGATACTGCTGGATCTTAATAGCAGCATGCACGATTCGCCATCCCTGACGCATACGTACTAAAAACTACCCCCCACACACACTTCGTCTACCACTCTCGCCCGCGGGACTACCGTTAGGTATTACTTCGCGGAGGCTGGTTGTCGTTAGCACGCTTCCAATGGTGGGACCTCAGTGGAATACACTATTGGCTTCCACTCTGTCTGCTCTCCACACGTTGTCTCTCCACACGTTGTCTCTCCAGTCGTCGTAACTCCCCCATGGTATTGCTAGCAGACGGGTCTCGGTCGTTCTAAGCTGCTGCACTACCGCTAGTTATCTCGTTGGGTGGCATTCGAGGCCGTCCGTTTAGAAATCTGCGACAGTAAAACATTACGTGCCCTGCGTCCTCTTCCGCATCCACGCATATCGGGCAGTTAGGCGAGCTATCGTGCCCGAATCTGTGCATGTACTTCCGAAAGCAGCCATGGCAGTCAGAAGTTGGGTGAGGTAATAGTTTCCCTCGCCGTAGCGTCTTCCAACCCATCTTCTTATGCTAGGGATAAGAACGAATATCCATCTTCCGTTCGTCGTTCCTTCCCACCTCGATTGCCGTATCCTCAACGAGGCCATCCGTTCCTCGCTTCTCATAATGTGTGAGGAGACCTCGTTGTCGCGACGCCATTCGTAGATACGGCTCATCTCGTCGGCCAGAATGTCGATTGGTAGAGTGCCAGCTAGCACCAGCGCTGCTTCCTCCGACACGGTACGTAATGCGCAAATCTGCCTCAGGGCGCTAAGGCGATATATCGCCGCCAACTTTCGGTGTGCCGTCTTTACGGCCAATGCACCCCCCCATACTGCGCTCGCATACATAATGACATACATAAGTCTGTGCTATTGCTTGATATTTTAAAATATTTCCGCAAATGCGCAGAGTTGCTTTATAGCAGCAATAGCTGGCAACGTCCCTCTGTGATTTACTCACTTTCGTTTGTATATTTACTTGAGTACCACTGAACGACTCCCAATTAAGCACGAAAGCGGGTAAGCCCACAGAGAAGAAAAAAAAAAGAAAAACGAAATCCTTTTCACACTATAGTTTTATTGCCTTAATATCTAATTAGAAATGGTCAAATGCACTTTCGTACTTTTTGATATCGTTTACTTTCCTTTCCACTAAAACAGCAGGGCTAATTTTGTAAAAACAGTCGCCCATGAGAAAAAATGGAGCTCTTAAGAAAACGTGATCAATGGGTGTGTGTTTGTATGGCTGTGTGTAAGTTAAAGCAATTTGTAACCAAAAAATTTTTCATCGTCACATATTACTGGCGATCATTATTATCGTTTCATTGCAATTAAATTTAAATATAAAACAACATGGAATGAAATTTTGCAAAAGCGGATCTACGTACATAGTTATTATAATTATAATTGTACTATACCCATCACCGAAGGATGAGGAGTATATTCATTTTGTCAAAACATTTGCAAAGCCCAGAAGGAAAGATCAGAGACCCCACAAAGTATATATATTCTTCATCAGCATAAAATTCTAAATTAATTCAAGCATGCCCGTTTGTTCGTCTGTGTAATACCGGTTCTACATATTCTTTGGCCGCAAATATGATACTATCAACTTCAAATTCGATAGGGGAACATTGGAAGCTCTTGCACGCAGGTTGCTATTGAAAATGAACCAAACTGGTCAAAGAACACATCCGCAGCACCACGTAACCTGAAAACACCCCTCTTTTTTAAAAGAAATAAAAAACCGTATTTCCGGTCTCTGATCCGACCCGACAAAGCATAAATATTGTTGATCAGCATCAAATTCTAAATCGATTTAAATATGTTAGTCTGTGAACCTGTCGAACTGTAGTAAACATTTCGCCGCTTGCAAAAATGAAGACATCGACTACAAATTTGCAAAAGAATGTAACTAAACCAGTTAAAGGACACAGCTACAAGTCTACGCAACCAAAACTATGAATATCTTCGTTTTTCTTCCTAATCATAACTACAGTACGCATACATTATATAAATTTCAAATTTTATTCTGGAAGTAGCAAAATGCACCTGCGCCCACCCAATGTTATAGAGTGGGGAAATTTGTATTTGCCCTTATTGTCAACCTTGTACAGTATAACGCTCATAGGTATAAAAAATTCGGTCGCAATTGAATATAATCTCCTTACTTGTTTTTTCTTTTGATGGAAAAGTATGTAATAGAATAGTAACATTTGAAGAAATTACTTAGTATACATTTGAGAATTAAAAACCAATTCTTTTGAAAATATCAAAACGTGTTTGGCACAAATTTGAATAAAGAACAGAAAAGAGGTGCTAGCCAGTGAGAACTTTCGAAAAATTATAATTTTTGAATAATTGATGTGGTAGAGTTCCAATCTCAAGACGATTATGTTCTGTTAATAAATTGTGTTTAAGTTATCGAAATTGTCGAAAAAACTTCTGCTAGTTTTTTCTTATTTAATTATTCTTTCACGATGTGACAGACGCATAGTTCGCCTTACCCAGTATTTATCTTTAAAATGTTATTATTATTGTTTTCCTTTTAGATGTTACGATTATTGTAAAAAATTCTAATGAAAACCATGAAAATTTTATTATTTGACAGACTGTATTGAAAAATGTTGCTTCGCGACTTAAAAACTTTTATGATGTCAATACCATAAAATTGTCCTTCTACCTTCAAGCATCGGAGTTTTTATGCTAAAATGTGCCTTTTCTGCTGCATCGCAAGTTTCGCAGGTTCACTGTTGCGAAATGACAGGGAAAAGGGTGAAAATATTTATATTTCTGTAGAAGAATTCATAAAAAATTCCTCATTAGATATCTATTATCTTCAAGATATCTATTAGTGTATTACAAAATTAAGAATCAAAGTATAAGATAATACATAAGACATACGCTGCAACTTCTTTGTAAGGATTAATTTAAGGAAGAGTTCGAAACTTTAAGCAAAAAATATATTTCAAAAAACGAACTCTTTCTTCCATATTCAAAAAAATTGAAAGCTTCTACTAAGCCAAAAAAATTTCGCTTGTTGCCTGACAAACAGGGGTTTCTCCCCTTTCTTAATTACATGAAAACATATTTATCACATCACCCAATAAGTCTTCGGTCTCACAACTATATGACAAAACTGTTGAGAGACCCATATGATTTCTGGATAATAGCTCCCATCAAACTGTACGTGTCAAAATTTCATGCCATACTGATACTAAATTTTTAGTGACGAAATAATGCAAAACTCTGAATTTTGTTTGTTGAGTAAACGTGCCTTCTTGATGAGAAAAAATATTGTTACCAATTAGCGTTGGTGTGAAAGATGCTACGCTGACTCTTGACTACCGAAAAAATAGATTTTTGACTGCTTTTCTAACTTACAACAAAGTCATATGGGTGCTAAATGCTCTAAACGCCTAAATTCGGCAGTTGCTCCAAAAACATAAGAAAGTGCACAAAATCATTTTCGAAGACCGCAGTATGAATTTGCGTGAGATAATTGATCCGCTAAGAATATCCAAAGACCGCCCATCCATGATGAGAACGGTCTGTTTGAAATGGGAGTTACTGGCTTTTGCTTAAAAACTTCAGAGTAAAATTATCAATAAGTCGAATGGTCAGCAACCGGTGAAAGCTGTGCAAGCCGTCAAAAAGACAAATGTCGACTGTATTATAGTGTCCGTATTTTGGGATGCGCACGGTATAATATTCATCGACCATCTTGAAAAGGGACAAAGGATTAATAGTGGATATTATTATGTAGCATCATAGGGACGTTTCAAGAATGAAATTGCGAAAACTAGCAAAGTAAAACGCAAATCTATTGAGTGATGATTGATAAATATAGAAACAATGGAATTCCGTTCGCGAAATTAAGCCGTGTTGGACAGGCATCTTAAATTGATTTGAGAAATTGAATGTCAGAAACTGGTCTTTCAAGTATGATGATTAATCGCAAATTCAATTTTTTATGCGTTTAAATTCAATTAAAAATTCTATCATTATTGTTAAATAAGCACTTTATATAAAAACTATAATTTACTCAATATTTTGCTAGCTTTAAGATAACAGTGGTAAGTTTGTAGAAGAAATTAATATAGTTTCTCCTTTGATCTATTTTAGAGGCAAGTGGAAAGACAAGCAAAGAGAGATTTAGATAAATCTATGAAACAAAAGAGTAAATGAAAATAATACTTGTGGCGACGACAGTGAATAGTATCTACGCTGTTAGGTGTCCTGAGTGTAATTTCTAACTCGGCGGTTTTGACACAAATTTTCTTTTAACAAAAAACTCACTTCAATTGCAACGTTTGCTGAATAAATCACATGGAAACGTAATCATATAAATTTTCATTGTATTAGTGTTGTTCAGTACAGTGCATATCTTCTCTTATAACTATTAATCAATTGTCAGTTGTTTTGAGTAAGTTCGTTCCCTGCAATTTTTTATTGTACTGTCATGCAATTTGTCAAGTTGATTATTTTAAAAGACAAGTGACATTTTTATAGGTCTACAAAGTAACGTAGACGGTACACAAAAATCCGGCTATGCAATTGTTTCTTATTTTTAGACAATTTTCCACTTCTAAGTTTCTCATTCAGAGTTTATTGATGTCATGCCTAAGATAACATTATATTAATTCGTAATCATCATTAGGCAAGAGGAATAAATTTTTTTCATTCTTCTTTCTTTCGATTTTGATAATGATCATTAATTTTTTATTTTTAGTTTTTTTTTTATACAATATATCAAGGAAAAGGAAAATCTACCTCTCAATTCAACGACATTTGTTATCTAGTAGTCTGTAAAATGTCGCGTTGTTAACATATAAATATTACCAAAGGATAAAATTTTACTAGTTTTGTTATATACGGTGTACGTATATATATATACGAGCGTGCATACGTTGTGTATACATATATATATATATGTATATCTATATGCACACATATATACATGTATGTAACATATGTATATATATATATGTGTGTATGTCTATCTATATACATATGTATACATATATACATTTACATATATACCCCATATATACACAAAAAGTGTACAAATTTGAGGTCTAAATTTTCTAAACCCCAATACAATGACTTATGAGGCACCTATATTGCGTCATCAACAAGTGTTAAATGTGAATTAGCGTAATTGAAAAAATGTTTACATAGTAATGTTTGGCTACATTCAATATGTCGCATTTCGTGTCGTGCGTTCTGATTTTTTTTTCTCAAACAATAAAAAAAAAACTTGTTCATGCATTTTGTCGTTAGTGGGGACGAGAAGTGGATTTATTGTGGGAATTACAAACGCAAAAAGTAAGGAGTAGGTGCGGAGTCAGAACCACTTTGATAGGAAGACGATATCGAGTATTTAATGAAATGCAATAAGGGTAGTTTTATACAAAATACTATCAACAACAATTGATCGATCTGAAACGTTCACAGTGAAAAAAAAAGATCAGAGCATTTAACAAGTACGAAAATTATATTAGATTGCGACCAAATATTGTATACCTATCACAGTTGTCCAACAAAAGTTTGAAAAAATGTATCTATAAATTTGCATATCACATATTGTTGGGTGGATGTGTTTTATTTTTTCGTAATTTTGTGGAAATGCATATCGTGGATGTGTTGTAATTAAGAGAAACAAGCAAAAGACACGGAAAGCAGAATATTCTCAGTTTTAGGTGTATAGACGTGCAGGCCAACTCCTTGGCCGGTCGTACCATTTTCAAACTTTTTATAAAGTTTTAGGCGCTATCTTCTTTTTCCGAACAGGAGAGTGCGTACCACAGCTAGTAGACAGATTGGCAGACGGAAAAATCGACTGTCTTGAAAATATGAAATATCTGTATTCTGGTAAAATCAAATTCACAGTTCTTTTAGATAAGGTTACGTACATTTGAGTAATCTCATTCCAAACTTCTCTATGAGAAGTGAGATAAGTGGTGATATTTCCTCTTGCTTTACACATATCTAGCACACTTATTTATGGCAAGCCTTAATTTGTTTTTTGAGTTATAATCAAGATTGCCGAATATGTTAGCACTGTAAGGTATGAAAAGGTGTATAGTGTATTTACCTAATTTCAATTTAGTCTCACTAGGTATATACTAAGATAACAGGCCGCGTTTACTTAAAATTTTATAATTACTTTCTTTACACTTATATAATATTAACACGTTGAAAATGAATTAAATAATATAGCGTAATGTTGAGTAGACGTGGTCCATTATTTCCATTTTTGTGCAATTATTATAGCATCGGTCATATAATATGAGTTTAAATTATTTCAGATTTATCTACTGTGGTCTATGAGTAACGTGCAAAAATACGGTTTTTTATTTCTTTTAAAAAAGAGGGGTGTTTTCAGCTTACGTGGTGCTGCGGATGTGTTCTTTGACCAGTTTGGTTCATTTTCAATAGCAACCTGCGTGCAAGAGCTTCCAATGTTCCCCTATCGAATTTGAAGTTGATAGTATCATATTTGCGGCCAATAAAATATGTAGAACCGGTATAACACAGACGGACAAACGGGCATGCTTGAATTAATTTAGAATTTTATGCTGATGAAGAATATATATACTTTGTGGGGTCTCTGATCTTTCCTTCTGGGCATTGCAAACGTTTTGACCAAATGAATAAACCCATCATCCTTCGATGATAAAAATAATATATAAACAAACACTTTTAATTGAAAATATATTTGTTGTAGGTCAGTAAGAAGGAGGGGTCAAAAGATATATTTTCTCCGTTCATTTATCGCTGCTGGAGTTTTCATTGTCGTAAACTTTGGTGCAGAAAGACAAAATCAGCATAAAACAGGTAAAAACTGAAGAGGGATTAAAAAAATTTAATACGACAATCGATATGAATAGTGAATAGATTACGTTCGAAGAGTTGGGCCGAAAAGCGATTTAGTGAGATCGTAAAATCGATAGGAAAGCTTTGCGTTTATTAGGACGTTGAGTAATCTTCATTCTAAGGGGGATTGCTATTTTTTTTTTCTTTTTTTATGACCAGCCACTCACAGCTTGTCCCTTATCCTTCAAGTGGTCACGTTTATGCTTGTTTGCGTATAGGTATCCACAGCTGTTTTAATGCTGCGTTATTAAGTTAAAGCAATTTTTAACCAAAAAATTTTTCATCGTCACGTATTACTGGCGATCACTATTATCGTTTCATCGCAATTAAATTTAAATATAAAACAACATGGAATGAAATTTTGCAAAAGCGGATATACGCACGTAATTATTGTAATTAGAATCTTATTGTACCCATCACCGAAGGATGAGGGGTCTATACATTTTGTCAAAACGCTTGCAACTCCCAGAAGGAGGGATCAGAGACCCGACAAAGTATATGTATCGTTGATCAGCATCAAATTCTAAATCGGTTTAAACATGTCCGTCTGTCCATCGGTGTAACGTTTGTTATAAACATTATCCTAGCCGCAAAAGTGAAGGTATTGACTTGAAATTTGGCAGAAACATTGGAAGTTCTTTCAAGTAAGCTGGTGTTGAAAATCGGCCAAAACGGTAGAAGGATACGCCTACAACACTACGTAAACCGAGATCTCTGTTTTTTAAAGGGAATGAAAAATTGGTTTTTTGCTCATTACTCATAAAATATAGCAAATAAATGAAAAAAAAACAACATTAACGCATATTCTATGGGGGATTCTGCCCATCTGTCTGTCTGCGCAACTGTGTGGTATTTGTGATGAACATTCTCCCATTACCGAATATAAAGGTATCGCCCGCAAATGTGCAAAAGAGTGCGGAAGTGACTTAAACTTTTACAAGAACATGCGTGCAACGCCCGCACGCCTACTCGGCAAAAGCCTTTATCATCAAAATAGAAAGAATCAATCGCGTACACTCCTTATTATCATTACAAATGTGTATTTGCGCCAATAATGTATTTTAGAGAATATTTGTATCATTTTGTCAAATCGTTTCATCACACGTACTCTGTGTTTGACGACCATACGTGTATATCGATAAGGTTAACTGGTGATCGATAAGATTAACTGGTTAAATAGTAAAGAAAAATCGAGATTGACGGTTTAGAAAAACATTTCTGAGCGTGAAATGTGAATGTTAATAATAAATTGATGATACTCCACGGGATTGTGGATGGGGAAACCGAATCTTCGGCTTATTCTTATCCTAATTAAATATCAGTATCTTTTTCTTGCCAATTCATGATTCACGTAACTGCGCTATGTTTCCTGTCCTGTTCACAGTTTTCAAATACGATCCCAAAAGTATATTGATGCTTATTCTATGCGCTTAAAAAACTAAATGTTTACTTAATAGATTAAAGATACCAACTGGCTTAATACATCTTAATATAACAGATTATTCGTCATCCTGCTTTATATAAAGTGAAAAAACACATAATGCATGGTTTGTTGGGTATCGAAAATTCGGTTCAAATGAAATATAAGGTTTTTCTTTCCTTTCTTTATTTTTCCTTTCATTTACGCTTTGATGGCGTATCTAAATTTTTGAAGCTTACAGTTTTGGCTACCGAAAAAATCCACACTTTCCGTGTTTTATGAGAAAGAGTTTGCAATATTCAATATTTCTCAACAAAACTGGGCATACTAAATTAATATAAACAATTTCAGATCGGATAGGGTGATTTTTTTGCTCGTCTCCATATAATCGTTTTTACGAAAATGAACTTTCATATGGTAAAAAATCGAAATATTAAAATTTCGTGGTAAAAATAGGCTTAAAAATTAGCTGTTCTAAATATGAACCGAAGGGTTCCTATGAAAAGTGAACTTTTGTAGGTCATTAAAGGCTAATTTGCAGTCCCCTGTGATAAAATTAAGTGAAGAATCATAATGTCTTTAACAAAAAAAATTAAAATTACCGCCTGAGCAGCCGAGCAACTACCAAATCAGTGTTCGCGGCTTCAAATCTCACGTGCAGTAGAGTTTGCTTTGGCAATAGTCAGTGCTCAGTCGGTCAACTTACCACGCACTCACTACTCTGTGGCCACCACCTGCTTATTTCGCATTTTCGATAATTTCTGACAGTAATCGTGTTACACGAGTAAGGACCATCCCCTGAAAAAGAAAAGAAAAAAGAATTTACTAAATTTAGACCAAGTCAGTTCACGTTTTAGACGCCGCTCCTCGTGTATGTAATAAGTTTTATGAAGAGTATGTCTTTACGAGGAGATAGGTTATATACTTTTTACCGCGAAAACAAATGAACAATTGTATTAGGCAAAGTAGTCAGCCTAGTCCAACTATCTTTACTTGTTCTTTTTTAAAATCCTTTAGTACAAAAATTCTACGCAAACTGAACTTTATGGAAACTTGCTATCTATTAATTCCAACGGTCTCAATATTCTGTAAAACACTGTAAGCATACATTTCGCAAGGTAGGCACATTTACTTAAAAAGTAAGAAAAACAATTTCTTTCTTACAGCCACTTGCATGTCTTTTTCATCTTCATTGACTTAATTATAGTGTACATATGTACATTTTATGGAGAAAATTGTCTACATTTGCGGAGATTCCCTTGCGTACATGTTTGTGTGAATAAGCGTAACAAGAAAAAAAGATTGCTATTGATTACAATTATTCTCAATTTGGTCAATTAAAAGTGCATACATATATTATGTTGCTTTACTTCTTCCATTTACTAAGCTTTTAGAGGAAAAAATTTTACATTTTTTCTTCGTTCATTATACGATAAAATAACTTTTTGGTTTTTAATTTTTTTTTTTATTTAATGCATTTTTTTGTAAACTTTTTTCGCCGCAAAAACTTTACTGATATGAGGAGAGGCTTTCTAAATAAAAGTTTATAACGTAAAATTACTAGTCATACAGACATTATATTATGAAGGATATTGTTTACCAAAAAGTTTATGAAGTTGTAAATAAATCAATTTTGATGTATTTAAACAGTAAAGTCTTACTTATAAATTAAAAGCCCTTCATAAACTTTCAAAAAGATTTGAAGTTGTCAAACTCAGGTAAAACCTACGGATATTGTTTACTTTTTACATGAGAGTATAATTTAAATAAATTTTGACAGAAAAAATTATTTTCTTCGCATATTCGAAACGGTTGGCTAATCTTATACAGACAAACTAGGTTTTCAGTTCAGTAGATTTGCATAAAGTGCTTAGAATCAAAAGCTGGTTAATATAATGCCTTAGAATTTCCCAAAAGATTGCACTAAGTTTCGATATTTGTAATGATACAAGTCGTAGGTTGTACTAAATTTTCCCTTTGGTTTAAAATGATACTGTATTTGTACAATTGACGTTCATCGAAGTCAAGAAAAAGAAAATTATTTTGCTTATTAATGACGGCGTTAACGAAAAAAAATTTTAAAGTGCAACCATCTTTCCTGATATGGCTTAGAGCGCAGATACTTAAATCTTATTTGATGTAGTCAAACAGCGTGTCAAGCCACGGTTGCTTAATATGCGCAAATAGATTGTAATCTTTGTGAAAAATGAATCTCACATAAATTTCATATAATCGAGAAATTCGTTATATCACCAACAATCTCGCGTACAGCTGCAGTAATCGTTTGTGTCTGACTGGCTTGGAAATATTATGATAAATATGCTCCAATTCGACTCCTTTTTTGTACGAGACCAGTATAACAAATCTTACCTTAAGTAAATGTAAATTTAATTAAGCTTCCAATATTTTTAAAGCGTAATAATATTCGATCTCAAATAGCTAGAATTCAACGACTTGAATGTCAAAAGGAAAAGGAAATATCACAAAATAATGTCAAAACAATCAGGAAAAAATTGGGCTTTCCTAGATAACGACACAAGGAGTACATCATCGAAACAATTTATCAATCACCTTCTATTATTTGTTTTCTGCTCTTTTCTTTATTATATTTCTTATGCCTGTGTGCCGCTTTCACCACTGCCATATATCTAGCAAATAATAAAAATATTATTGTTAAAATATATTGTTATCAAATTGAATTGTTCAACAATTCAACAGGAAATATCCATGTTTCGGAATCCATAAAGATATAAGAATTACATAATCATATTGCCCGACAAAAATATGATACGTTTTCATGTATATATAATGGTCGGTTCTCTTTTTAATTCTGTACATAGCAAAAGTATGTCCGAGAAATAACTTATAAACATCCGATAAATGTTTCCATATTTCAAAGATCTATTGTAGCTTGGAAGGTAAACTTTCTAGATTTTCCTTACTTCATATCCAACACCGGAGGATATGAATTTTGTCAGAACATTTTCAACTATCAAAAAAATATTCACAGACGCAATTAAGTATAAATATTCTTGATCAGCATTAACTATTGAATAGGTTTAAACATGTCCATGGTAGACATTCTCTTGGCCGCAAAAATCAAGCAATCGGTTTAAAATTTTGAAATTCTTTCAGATATGTTGTTATTGAAAGCAAATCAAACCGATAGATGGGCAACTCTACAGTACAACGTAAGCAAAAAACGTCTTTGTTTCGTAGGTACTGTGGGTGTTCTGTTGATAAAGGCATAACCGATTGGCCATATATTTAAGATTCAGCCACTAACTTGCTGTCTCTTTCGACGCTCAAGAGAACATTTGCTGGTCATATTAAAAAAAAAAAAAAAAAAATAGTTTTGTGCTCCCTGCTGACAAATTACAAAACATTAAATAATAATAATTTATTGTATATTCTACGGATAATACCGTACATAGTACCTGTGCGGGGTCATGCCCGCTTAATTATAAAAACTGTTGAGCAGCTGCAAAGAAGAAGAAGAAGAAATATATGATCCTGATTAGTATCGAATATTAAGTTCACCTAGAGTTGCCGGTTTTTCCGTCTGCAATTCTCGCCGGTTTTGTGTGGCTAATATTCTCCCTTTCCCGAAAATGAAGATTTTATCTTTAAGTTTGTCAAAAACATTGTAAATCGAAAGAGCACCATAAACTGAGAACACTTTTGCTTGCTGGAAGTTTTTGAGCCTTATTTTGAGAAGTCGCTATGTGCGTAACTGCATTAAGCGAAAGCGAAGATGCATGGCATTGAATGGTGGCCCTGCCCCACTAAAATGTTTTTACTTGCTTTTAGTATAAAGACTGTGGGAGTTTAGAAGCTTCGATTACAATCGCACACTTTTCTCTTATTTGTTTTCCGATTTTTTTCTTTCTTTTGAAAATTTTGTAAATACCCTACTTTATGTTTCCAATCTCTTTGCTGCTACGTTTCCCTGGCAAAATATATTATGAGCAATTTTTAGGATTAAATTTAGAATCTCAATAACCACAAATAAGTTTGAGTAAATACGTTTTAAGGAACTAATGGTCGCATGAATGGAAGTCGGAGAATTTTCCTTTTCTTTATTCAGCACTTCATCGTTGACATATTAACATAGACAGCCGACATTCTTGGCAATGAACCGGCTTTTCTCTAGGGAAAAATCCTCCGATATTTACTAATATGTGGTTCTAAGTAACTGGGTGCTTACTATTAAATATTGTCTGTACGTATAGATATGCCGTCATTAATCTGATTTCTCGTTCTGGTTGATTTATGACAGTAAGAATATACTTTAGAATACTGCTGAATACTAAAAGTCTGAACACTGTCAAAATAAACCTTTATAGAAAATCTGATGGGTATTCCAGATTCGCACTAAGTTAAAGATAGCCATTTCACCTGTTTCCTCAACGTATTAGTCGATTTCGTGGTATTTTTATTTATGCGAAATTGATGTCCACACAATAGTAATTATTGTCATACGAAAATGTTAATACGAATTTGTAACAAGTTTTTCATACTATATATAAACAGGATTTTACATATGCAGACAAAAATTGGAAACATATGTATGTTCTCTTGCATATTTTATAAATATTGATATCCAACGCTGTTACACATCACGGCCTGTGGGTATATTTGTTAATAAATGGAGGTTGAACTTCACGCATGCGTATAAGTGGATAATTGATGCATTTACCTTAACATTAAAAGTTTCAAAGCAAAAAAAGAAACACTGATCTGTAAAAGTAGACATGTATGTTTATGGTATGTGGAGAGTGTTTGACAAAATCTACATTGAAATGAGGAGATCTTGGTTTTCCCATGCATTCATACAACGGTGGCATTGGTTCAGTTAATGGTTTTTTTCTTTACTTTAACGAAAAATTATGCAAATATTGATTTTTCTTGTGGTAAATGAATTATTTATAAATAATATGAGAGCATTCCATAGATAATGAATTTATAGCGTTGTTCGTCAACCATTACCATCCGGCAAACAATTGTAGTTTTTCTTTCATTTTTATAATGTTCTGCGGTCTCTCCTTAAAACACTAAAAATTCCAACTTTTCTTTAATTTTTTACCCGCAATATTGTTTATCTTTTTTAATACTTAGTAAAGGAAGCGTACTACGTCAACGATCAAGTGTACATAATGTGGGATGTTTTTATTATGATATGAATGTTAAAACCAGTCCTTGGTTCGTTTTGATCACTTTTGCAATATTCTATAGTTTATCCAATCGAAAATTATCATGATTTTATTTCATTATATATTCTTAACAATTAATTTTTATACATATTTATTAAAATATTGTATTGGCCGTATGGGAATCTGTTTTCTTTTCATTACTTGTCATTATTTCAAATCATCAAAGGCTCTAATGCTGACGTTTGCCTGTGTGTTTGCATTGAAGTGTTAATCAAGTCGATAATAAAGTCGGTTTAACTCTAACAGTAATACCAAAATTATCACCAGACTTATCGTCAGGAGCTCAACTTAAAAAAAAAAAGACACTAGAAAAACTGACGGCAATAGCAACTATATAAATGAACATACTCAGATACATTTGTATGATTAATGATCTTGAGGCCAACATGAAAGGTAAACTTACCGTCGAAAAAAATCTTATAAATTTATTTTAGTCATTTTTTCAAAGCAATCTTAAAAAAAGGAATATCAAGTAACACAATAAGAATAGGGCGAAGCGAGGGAATGAGTAATATATTGAGATAAGTAAATTTTAAGGGTTTAGGTAAGGGATCAGCTGAATTAACTGTCTGTGCCTGTGTCTATGACTATATGTAACGTTGTCCGCATAGAATATCAAACGTTATTCATAGCATAGCATCGTTTGATATATGTACGTCTTGTGTTGAAATGTGTCAAAGACCTAATGGAAAAACTTATATACAAACATACGAATGCAATTTCTCTTGCCAACGAAAACACTCGTCAACTGCCACTATTATTATACGAAATCGAAATCTGAATCTTAATCCATGCAAAGAGGATTTATTTTCGTTTGTTTTATTTTACTGAAAAGGGAGGAAAACCAAAAAAGCATTTTTTTTTTTGGGGAAGTCATCGGACTCTTTAGACTTTTAGTAAATTCAAATAGAAATTCAAAACGAAAAGGGAAAAGCTTACCGCCATGAAAGTTTTTCCTGGTTTATCAAAATTCCAAACTCTTCAGGGTACAGTATCGAACAAGACGTTCTAAAACTAATTGCTATATATGCAAATTGACCGTTAACATTTTGTAAACGTCGAACGGCTGTCGAGTGAATGGCAGACGTCGACCTATGCAAGTTATAACACCATCAATTAGTGTATGTTTCATTTTTGTAGTTTGCATTTCATCTAAATTGCTTTCACGTCACATTCGGGACTATAAGCCTGATTCGCTTATATCTTTAATGAAAATATTCGTAATGAGTTACGATGGGAACGTTTACAAATATATACGCATTTTACGCGGTTGCGCTACGTATGTTTTAATTAAAGGTAAATTTTTACCTTTACGCGTTGTCAAGCGTGTGATCCACTAATAATTAAATACATTGCGAAGATCTTGTTAGATAGGACAAGTAAATGTCGATGTTTGCACGGCGAATTACAATTCTCCCTTTGCTATTTTTGAACAGTACGAAGCTTGAAGAGTCTTTTATAGCTAATTTATCCATTTTCAAGAACTTTGTCTTCATATCACAATACGCTGGTATTTGGTTCCTTATGTCGCTGAAGCCAAATAGTACATGTTGGTGGCAGTTTTGTTGATTGGAGAAGGCGTAAAACGAATGAGACAAAGAGGGAGGGAGATGTAAAACAGTGAGAGTGCGAGCGTGAGATAGAAAAAGATTTGAACCTAGATTAAATTTTAGATTAATTGCATTGGGTTGAGCAAAAAGTAGTGTACAATACAATAGAGATAAGACTGCAATAACAACAACAATTAAAAAAAGCGAAATTAAATGAAATGTTCATCCAAACGAACAAAAGAAGGAAACAAAGACGACAAAAACGTTTAGTGCTAAAGACAAAATGCCTCGTAGTGACCCTTTTCAAAATTTGAATATAAAGGAATATGGATATAAGAGCGCATACAGTACAAGAAAGTGACAAAACAATAAATTTAAAATTCGTCGGCATACAATACGAAGGTAAGAGAACGAAATGAAAATAAGAAAGGGATTGGAGCAAAATATTAAAATACAAAAATGTTGATTTTCTGTGCTTGATGTTAATCCTTAGTTTTTTGGTCATACCATCACGACACCATATACAAGGCTGATTTTGATGCAGGCAAACTTAAATGGAAAAACTGAAGACTGTTTTTTGTGGCATTAACATCACTTACGGAAATGGACACAAGTTTAATTTATATAGCAAATTGTAATTCTAAAATACTTTGCCATGGAGCTTTATTGCCACTAAAGACTACAACTGCAACGAAAATGAAAAAAAAAAAAAAACAAGAGAAAAGGAAGTAGAGAAAAAAATTTTTAGGACTCAAGCTTTCCCATTTTTCGTCCTAGCAGCCATGTTATCAGTTTGTTAGTGACTCTTAATATCGCTGCGCCCTTAACACGACATGTCTAAGAAAGTGTGCGAAGTATATGTGCGATGATGGTATTAACAATTTTCTAATTAAAATGAAGAAACAAGCGTGTTGAACTCTGTGCCTGGATCTATTTTTGTTTCTCGTTTCATTTTATTTTATTTTTTACCTCACCTTCATGCAACTCTCAACTCAAGTTCTTTTAGTCTTGCATTAAATAATCTTGATTTATTTCATTGTATCGTTATCAAGTCAGTATGTTTAGTTGGGTGCGTGTGCATATTAGCAAGTGTGAAAATGAATGCAGGGTATTTTCTTCCTTTAGTATGATAGCTTGAATGACTAGAGAGAGAAGACGTGAAGACAAATTCGAGTTTCTCTAAAAGGCTTAAATAGTTCATTAGTATGGTAACAATTTTTCGCGCACTGTACGAAATTTGAGCAGAGAGAGTCATTTAGTCGGTGTTTGCACACACATCCTCTAACTCATTAGAAGCAACCAATTATTTTCACAGTATGTGAGTTTGAATAGCAAAAACCCAACGCATTCCATGATTCCAGTGAACTTGCACTTGCAAGCTTAAAAATATGCGGCGACATCATGATAAAATGAAGTTCCCTGCTATCACTATACAAAAGCATATACGTAAGCGTACACGTACGCCAACATTGATCAAAATGTGAGCTCATACACCGATTTAAATTAACTGGTGAAGTATTATTGCCCTTCCATTCATGACTCTAAAGTTATTGAAGAAGAAAAGTTTAACTTACAAGTGAAGTGCAGCAATAAACGACTTAACTTTAGTTTTACATATTCACGCAGCAAGTTTTTTAAAGCGAAATCATTTATAGAGTAAGAAACACAATATGATTTAATAGTTCCGCGTATTCTTTTGTTGCCACAGAAATTGAATCATTTTTGTTAAGGGTTGGAAAAAATGATAGCAATCTTTCTCTTTCTATTTTTCTGTTATATTAGTTATCTACTTCTCTACCCTATATATATATATATGCCCTATATATATATATATATATATATATATATATGTATATATATATAGATATATATATCTTATATTAAATTAGATGTATTCATATATTTCAATATAACATATAGAGCATGCACAAGCACACGCACTCTCAAAGAACCGTAGAACTCCGTAGTTCATTTTGTCTTCATTTACCGACGTAGTAAATATTTTATTTCATTTATAATAAAAAGGAAAATTCATTTTTTATTTTTATTTTTTTTTTTTTTTTGTTTGTTGCATATGAATATAAATGTTACAACGCTCACCATATCGCCTCTTTGTTCTTTATTGAAGGCACGGCAACCGTAGTAACAGAAACGGTGGCAGTATCAGGGTCTCTCGCATAATTTAATGATAACAATTATTTTGTGAAAATTAATTAACATAATGCTAATTTGTTTTATTTGTCAGGCGAGGGCGTATAATTTATTCTCTATAGTGCTGCAGAAATAGTCAGCGACAATAGCTTCTTGTATCTAAAGAAAATCCTATAATATTTCGTACTTTTCTTTAAATAAAAGTTGCTGGTAAACGGATTTACATTATTATTGTTCTTCTTTTTGTTCGAGTGTGTGCATTTGTAATGTTTTAAAAATACAATTTGTCTTAAAAATTTTATCGTCTTTATTTATTTTAAGCTGCAGCTGCGATATACTCTAAATTTTACACAATTCATTACAATAAAGTTTATCTAATAAGGATTCATGCTCTAATCTAACAGATATTATACAACCAAGATAGGAGTATATTACATAAAAACTTACACATACACATATAAATAATAAGGATGAACAAATAAAAAAAAAAAAAAAAGAAAAGAGACCACTAAGCAGATCACGTCAAGTATTTCTATTTGTTGAAAAAAAAAAAGCCGAAAGGAAGCTATGCTTTTCTATTTATATATTTTACAAATTTTTTATTACTATGCTGGTAAACAAGCAAAATTCGATAAAGCCAACGCGACATTTGTCAATAACATAGAAATAACATACCACACTCCCTAACTAGAAACATTGCAGTAATTATTAATGCTGTCAATAATTTTAAGTGCAGTAGACGTGTCAATAACAATATACCTGCTGCACAAACAGCAACTCAAAAAGAAATACACAAGGAACTGCGAAAGATTTTAAAGCAATTCTTCCTACTCTCCCCGTCTACTAGTGACAAAACACCTAATCCCTCCCTCACAGAAAGCCAACATCCCAGAACCGACAATGGGGTAATCATCTTTAACGCCGACAAATTATGAACAAGCCCATCCCCTGGCTTTTGGCGACTAAATCGACACCTTAGACTATCAAGATATAATTAAAGAGAAAAGGTGTAGACAAAATTTCAGACAAGTACAGCATTCACCTCAACAATTTAAGAGGTAAAGTAAAATATTATGTAGGGATTGGCCAGCCATAGCGCAGGAATGTAGAAAAATTAAAGAAGAACAAGAATAAAGAATTCGAAAAATCATACAAATGCCTCAATATTGATAGACCCACAAACACGAAAACAAAAAATAGAGATCAAGGCCATATCGTCAAATGCCTCGTAAAAATTCGAATAATACCGAAACTAAATTAAAAACGTCTCACAGCAACGCATAAGAGTGCTGCTAACAAACGTTTCCAAGAAATTTGAGGTCAAATATTTGCTGTTGCAAATAGAAAAAGGATGGAAATACACCTAAAATAACCCTTCAACGAAAGTGTAGACACCCTTAATCCCGCAACAACAAAAACCTTCAAGGACAACGTGCCACAAAAGTTGATGGAATTCCTAGAAACTGCCTCAAATTTCATTCCCGACTTTGATGGCAGAACCGGGAATTTGCTGAGCTTCGTAGACCCACTAGAATTAGTTTATACTATTAAAGAAATACAAGAATGGCGGCAGTCTCGTTGGTGAAAACTAAACTAAAAAATCGCCAGAAATCTAATAAGTCAGGAAAATACACTGACACAAATAATAGACACGTTGCAACGTAAAGTAAAAGGGGAATCAGTAGAAGTCTGAACGGCCAAACTCATGAATTTACAGGAAAGAAATAAAACAGGGAATCAGCACACAAGAGAGGTAGAAAATGTAACCAAGTCTCTAGAAGGAACGTACATTGCGGGCGGACTGACAAATAATCTTGCCAGCAAATAGAGCACCCAGCAAGCGATCAAAGCAATGACACACAACTGATCCATAGATAAGGTCAGACTTATCGTAGAAACAGGAAAGTTCTACAACATGAATGCAGCAATGTCGAAGTTTGTAAATAGTTGCACAGAAGCAACTATTAACAGCAATCTAATACTATATTACAAAAATAGAGCCAATATTCCTAATAATTGCCGGGGACGCAACAGAGCTCGTTCCAGATATAATAATACCTACCAATGCAGGCAAAATACCAACAACAGTAATAACAACTGTAGAAGTCGACATAATTGGAATCATAAACGGGTAGGAAACAACCGAAATATGAAAATAAGATACTCGGGAAACGACGAGAACGCCTTGAGCGAATAGGAATAAATAGAATATATCACTTTAACCTCAGTCTGAGTAACTTTATAGAAGTCAAAAACGCAAAAGCAATTTACCTATTAACCTTACTAATAGATACAGGCGCTGAAATCTCGCTTCTAACAAACATACAAAACAAAAATTATAACAGAAACACAACAAGTGTAACTAACCTCTCCGGCATCGAAAAAGGAATAATAAAATCACTCTATTCATTTAAATTTGAAAATTATTAACTTCATTGTCCCACACAAATGTCACATTATACCCGAGAAATTTCCCGTACAGTATGATGAAATTGGATGAACTTTATAAAAAAATATAACTGTTTCCCAAATTCCCAAACCACAAACGATACCCTCACAATACGACCTAAAAACTTCTAAAAAAACATACAAACCTTATAATACATACGACCAAAAAAAACACACTACTATCACCCGCAAGATCAGAAGTGATTATGTAAATACAGCTACTAACCAAAGGCCAGTGTTCGTACCGAACCAAATATTTCAATCAGGCATACTAGTGGCCAGTGCTATTGTAGATATTAAAGTGCCTTTGTCAAAGTGATCAACACAACCATTAAATTTGAAACCCTCAATAACTCTGAAATCTTGGCTACAGGCCGCCGAACAGAACAAGAAAAAACATTAATATTAAACAAATTAAAATTTGCCACAATATTTAAACAATTATGAACAGAAATATGTACAGAATTCTGCGATATCTTCTCCTTTACCAATAGGTGCAAATAACTTCCATAAACAAAAAGTCAGACTGAACGATAAAACACCAATATATTGTAACGTCCGCCTGTATGTGCGCAGGGAGTTTCCGTCAGTCGGCTTTATTTCTGCTCTTCACGAATAGACTAGAGTTATTCACAATAACGAAATGCCGTTAATTAAGGTCTCTTTTCATAATTCTGCGCTCACATAATAGCACTATTTAGCGAGAATAAAGTCCGAAGTCCATCTTGGAAATGTGAAGAGATCACCAATTTTCAATAAATTTCCTAAATTATAAAAAAAAAACTTTAATACTTTAACTATTAAATACAAATATGAAATAACTTTCAAAAATAATGTTTAAATACCTTGGTGTGATATTTACACAAGAATGAAATTTGTTAAAACATATTTTGATGTGCCTATAAATTAACAAAAACAGCATTCTGTAAATTAAAGGCAAGAAATAAAACGAAAAACAAATTAAATCAAAAAAAACATTCAACCAAGTATTTTAATAAACCTGCAAAGGTAGGCTTGGCTATTTTGCATTTGCTGTCGTCTGTGGGTGACGTCATCAGATTGAAGCCCTTGAGGATTTTATTGGAATATATTGCGGTGATGTTGTGGTTATACCAGAACGCAAGGAACACATCAGGTAAGGAGTAAATCCCATTAGTTTTAAAATTAGTGAAAAAAATATGACAAACATAATGAACTAAATGCCTAATAGTGTTTTTTTTTTTTTGTGGGGTGGAAAACCTTCAATTGGCGTCCGTTAGGGCAGTGCAAGACTTTAACCCGCTAAAAACCACCCCTTCTATCCCCTACCCTGTGGCACGACCGTTTAGGTATACCTTCACAGGGAGGGTAGCCGTTTAGGCACTACTTAAAAGCCTACGTTGATGCCCTTCTTGTCTTTGCTTTCGCATAATGTTTGCGGCGAACATTCCCATCGCCTTCCATATATTCAGGTCATGCAACATATTTGTCACAAGATTGTCGTGGAGAGGTAACACTCCAATTTCCGTCTGTAGTCGTTCGTTATAGTATTTCGGACAGACAAAGAAAACGTGTTCAGCGTCTTCGATGCACTTACAAAAACTACAGAATGGGTCCTGTTCTATTCTAAACCTATTCAAATATGGCCTAAAGCAGCCATGGCCGCTAATTACCCGTGTCAAATAAAAATCAACCTCACCATGTTGCCTATTCACCCAGGGCCGTAAATCTGGTATGAGTCAATGCGTCCACCTACCCTTACCCGCTCTGCTCCAACGTTCCTGCCACTCTTCCACTAGTCGCTGTTCTGCACGCTGCCTAGCCGCATCAGCCGACAGTCTGTGAAATTCGGCTCTACACTGGCCTTCTTTAGCACGCAGGTCGATTGGCATCATGCCAGCGATGACCAAGGCCGTATCCTCCGACACCGTCCGATATGCGGCGCACACCCTAAGGGCGCATAGCCTGTATGCTGCTTGTATGTCTCTCATAAATGCCGATATAGCAAAAGCCTTTTTCCACACAGAAGAGCCGTACTTTATTGTCGCAGTTATCACCTCTGCGATCAGCTTTTTACGGTCTTGCCTAGGGCCACGCAAGTTTGGCAGTAAGCGCGCCAACGAATTTGCTTTCTTCGCTGCCTTTTCGCCCGTGTATTTCAGATGCCGTTTAAACGATAGTCTGCAATCTATCATCACTCCTAGATATTTTATGGCTTCTTGAGACTGTATCCTCGTATCTCCCACCTGGATAGTCACTTTCTCCATTTTCTTCCTAGAAGAGATTAATACCGCCTCTGTTTTCTCATCCGCCAGCTCTAAATCCACTGACCGCAGCCACCTTTTGATCATGTCGGTGGTTTTATTCGCTGTACTGGTAATACCCTCCACAGTTTTCGCCACGATAGTTATCGCTATGTCGTCAGCAAATCCCACCATGGATGCTCCCTCTGGGAGAGGTAGTCTCAGGATATCATCGTACATTACGTTCCACAGTGTAGGGCCTAGGACTGATCCCTGAGGTACCCCTCCAGTGATCAGCCTCTCTCTGCACCCTTTATCTGTAACGTATCTCAGTTTCCTGCCAGTAAAATAACTAGTCACTATATTTATCAGATACGGTGGAACTCTTCCCTCCTGTAGGGCAGCTATGACCCAATACCAGTTTGCTGAGTTCAATGCATTCTTAATGTCTAATGCTATTACTAAGCAATACTTTTTATTGCCTTCCATCCATCGTGTACCTTTAATCGCTTCTGCTGCGGTGTTTGTGACCATCTTTATTGCATCCGTTGGGCTTTTCTTCTTCCTGAAGCTGAATTGGAAGCCCGACAGCCCTTTAGATCTCTCCAGAGACGCTTCTAAACGATTTCGAATGATCTTTACGTACACCTTGCCTATCGTATCCAAGAGACAAATAAGGCGGTATGCATTTGCAACATGCGACGGCTTATTTGGCTTTGGCAGCAACACCAGCGTTTGTTTTTTCCACCTATCTGGGAAAATTTGTTCTTTCAAACAAGCATTGAATGTGCTCGCAAACATATCAGGCCTTGCCAACAAAGCTTGCTTGCAAAGCGCAATTAGGGATACCATCAGGGCCCGGCGCTTTCTTGGCTTTTATTTCTTTTGCAATGGCAGCAATCTCCTCAGGCGCGGTGAGATTAATGTTGTCACTCTCCTCGCTCAGTGGCACATACACGAACATGGCTTTCTGTGGGAACAGTGTGCCAATTATTTCTTCCACAAATTCTGCACAGCTTGGTTGCTCTGAATACTTTAATTTCTTCATTACCAGCTTATACGCCATCCCCCATGTGCCTCGTTAATCTCATTAATCAGTTTGTGGAAACAGTTCTTATTGTTGGCAATTATCGCTTTTCTTAAGAGCCTACTCCTGAGTTTGAACTCTTCTTGTTGGCTCAGATAAGCACTAGACCCTCTCGATCTTTGGTAGACACGCCTCGCTCTGTTACAATGAGACCTTAGTTCAGCTATCTTATCTGTTTACCAGTATACTGGCTCCTTGGTCTTATAGAAGTAACGTCTTGTCATTGAGCCGTCACAGACTTTTATAATCCGTGCTAAAACCTCAGCAACTGCAGCCTGAGCTGAGTTTCTGGGTTCTGCTTCTTCCAGAATATGTTCGAAGAGTTGCTTGTCAAGAGATTCTGGTTTCCATTTGGGTCCCCTGAGACGTAGTTTTACCCTGTTCGCCCGCTGGCTCTGCTGCATTTCCCAGATTATTGCTGCGTTTTCACTGTGTGTAAATATGTCACTAATACCCCATTTTATACGCAAGGCCAATGCACTGCTGGCCATGGTAATATCGATCGCGGAGCCAGAAGTGTTTTCATTACCTTTGTTTAAGATTGTCATGTCCAGTGAGGCTAGGGATTCAAGCACTATTCTGCCTTTAGCTTTCGTCCACTTGCTACCCCAATCAGTCGCCCAGGCGTTAAAATCGCCGGCGAAAATTACCGGCGTTTTCCCCCTTGCGTCGGTACGTAGCTCATCTATACGTTTTTCGAATTCCGCGTGGTTTATGCTTGGCGGGAAGTAGCAGCTATAAAGGTAACCTCTCTATTGACACAAACGAAGCCCTCCCCTGCTGAGATAAATCTCAGGGTTGGCGAGTACAAGCTGCATTGCCAAAAGGCTGCAGTTCCAGTTTTGTCCTTTGCCCAACTGTTTTCGGCGCCTACATTTTATGGCTCACTCAAGATTACTATGTCTGTAGAGAGTTCTCTGACATTGTGCAGCCTGACAGTGATTTATGTTTATTTGCATGCACTTCATATCTGTCTCTTGTTGTTAGCACCGGGTATGTTTACCGGGCAACTTCTGCCGGCCAGTGTATGGTCATGAGGCTTGAATTGTTCTTTGCAAATCCCACAACACGGACTTTTATTGCAGTCTCTTGCTCGGTGGCTTTCTTCGTTGCATTTTAGGCAGCACTTGCTTCTATCCTTCTCTCCTTTGCAGTTTCTAGCAATGTGGTCTTTCTCGAAGCATCTAAAGCATTTCATTACTGCGGATTTTTCTCTGATCCTCCTTGCAACCCAACCAACCTTGATTTTCCCGGCTTCAAGTAACTCCTTAGCACTTTTTGTTGGGACTGATAGAGTTGCAGTTTGTGTGCCGGCATATGCCTTCCTAATTTACATTACTGCTTCCTTCTTAACACTCATACCGCTGAATCTCGTATTTATGGCAGCCGTGGTCACTTCATCTAGGTCCTTAAACTCGACCTTTGTCTGCTTGGTCATTAGTTTGACACTAGCCTCCTGGCCGAGCGCTTTCTCCACCAATTGCTGGTAAGCAGTGTTTTTATCCTTCGCACTTTGCTTGAATTCCAGCAGCATTTCTCCTTTCAGTGTTTTCCGGATTTTGGTCACATTCTCGCCTACTTTTTGTAATTCTGCATCATTTTTTACTTTTTTCAGCATGTCGCTATAAGTCATAGTGCTCGTTTGCTTAATTACCATCGCATCTGGCTTATTCACCAATTTGATTGGCTTGGCATTTCTATTCTTCGCCTAAACCACGCTCCACTCTTCCTTAGCCTGCTTTGGTTGCTTTGCCACCTCCTTATTGGGATTTATTCCATCGCCCGTCCGCTTACTTTTCTTCGCCGGAGTAGTATCCGCGGATCCCTGCTCTCTGAGCCTTTTCCTGGCGTTCACTCTGCCTCCCTTTTCGGTCTGGGTAGTGCCATCTCTAACAGTTTTTTTTGCCATTTGATTTCCTAGCTCTATCGCAGCTTTTTTGTGGAGCACAGCCAGTATATCCACCAAGGCCCTCATCGGCTGATGAGTGGTGTGCCTGGCAGGAGCGGAAGGAGTTGGGGCCATCATTTCAATGAGCTCTCCAATTTTCTCTCCTAGCTCGACAAATGAATTTTCACTTTTTCTTGTCATCAATGTTTTCTCCTGCAGGATCGGCGGAAAGGACTGACTTCTCACTTGGGTGTGATTCCTGACCAATTGCTCAGGTGAGCGTTGGATTCGCGTACTCCTTTTGAACGGATCGGGTAACGCTTCCGGACTTTCTTGCCTGGTCGCTTGTGCGCTTTGAGGCGTCCTTTTATTTCCCGTTTTAGCCGGCATAATTTTCGTGTTAGTATTTTATATGTTAAACTGCTTGTATATGTAGGTATGAATGTGAATTCCTCTTATGTTTGTTTTTGTGGATGAATATTTCTATGTATAAGTTCGTGTGTGTCTATTTGAATATATGTGTGTATATCTACCTGAGTATATGTGTGTTTGCGAGTTTGTGTTGTGAGGGCTTTGTACGCAAGTCCGTTTCTTGTGTGTGCAGAGTATGTTTCTGTACGCTGGCATGTATGTACGCTGGTTGTTCTGTTGTTGTCGTTGGCGGTCTTTTCTACTATTTGGTACTTACTTTATTGTTAGCCTATGTCCCTCTGCGGCCCTGGGTCGGTGGAGGGTTGAACAATACTGCTTATTAAATTAATGTCGCCCTAAGCTATGCTACTCTAAGCTATTCCTTGAAAAGCAAGGAGTAAGTCTGTGCTATTGCTTGATATTTTAAAAATTTCTCGCAGATGCACAGGGTTGCTTTATAGCATCAATAGATGGCAATGTCCTCCCGTGATTTGCTTACCTTCTCTGTTTACCTGGGTGTCACTGAACGACCCCCATTTAAGCACGAAAGCGGGCAAACCTTCAGATAAGAAAAGGGAAGAAAAAGAATAAAGAAAAACGAAAACTGTCCTTTCACTTTATATTTTAATTGCCTTTATAACTAAATAAGACGTTCAAAAGCACTAACGCTCTTTTACTATCGTTTACTTAGCTTTCCATTACAAGAATTTTACTTTGGGATAATTTTCTGATCAAAATCGGCTATGATATAAACGGAGCACATACGATACACGTCCGCGCGCTACGTAATCACAACTTTTTTTTTTCATGCCTAATATTGTGTGCGTGTGTGTGTGTGTGCGTAGGAATGGGACCATAAAGAATTACTTAACGGACCAGATGCAAACGCTCTCAAGGCAGCTATCGTCTCAGGAGTAGATAGAACCAAACTGCAATCAATGTTACCGTGCACTATCTTGACTCCAATGGCCTCTAAGTCTCTGAATGGAGAATACTCCGAGCACACCAACAGCACGTGTTCATAGTCTTTGGACGGACTGCCACATGGGCAAGCCCTAGTTTCAGAACGGCCTCTTTCATGCAAAAATGCATTCAGAGATCCGTGGTCCGTAAGTAGAAACCCGAGATGTAGGCTAAACCCAAAACCCGGATGATTTTCTACAAAGGAAACATCACGACTAAAGTTAAAAGTAACTCAACCTTTATCATTATTATTCCAACGTGATTGTCATTAGGCAGAGACACGTTCCTTTAATAGCGATTCACGTTCGCGGGAATTTAATCTCTCTACGCTCCGAGTGTTTAACCCGTCAAGTAAGTGCAAACCCCTCTTTAGGCATTACTAACACGTAAAACCTCAAGGTCGAGAGGGGACGCACCCATCAGTACCTGTAGAGCGTCAACAAAGACCGTTTTACGAACGGGCAGACACGCCAACAACATTATGCGTTGGCAGCTCAAGATCTTATTTCCCCCTACAGCAGACGTAACGTTCGGACACCCCACAGCAACTCCATATGTTGCACAAGAAACAAAGCGCCCACCATATATTATCCGAACGGCACGCCTGGTAAGGCCCCATTCGTACCATAAGACACGATGAATTTGCCCTACCACATTCATAAGTTTATCCTTAACCTTGTCAATGTATGGAATAAACTTGCCCCGACCATTCATGGTAATACATAAGTGCTTCGCTTCAGCCACTTACCTTAGACTGACCCCATTCGCTCTGATCACTAGAGGTCTGCTGGACGAGAGGCTACCTTTCAGCAGCATCATCACAGTTTTCTCCACTGATACATCAACACCAACACTATGTCCCCATACATCAATCACTCGCATACCTTTTTCGCCGCTCTCTTCTATTACTTTCCCTGCCTTACCTTTCATTAAGATGAGCAGGTCATCTGTAGATGCAGAGAAATCAAGTATTCCATTAACTTCGCCGCACATGCCTTCTAGCTGCCTTAACAAACCATTCATCATAATGTTCCATATAAATGGCCCACTGATGGATCCCTGTGCACAACTTCTAACCACGTCCCTAAAGACACTGTCGTTTCTGCCGACAACACAAGCTCGCCTCTGAGAGAAATAGCTAGCCCAGAGTTTAATTTCCAGGCAATTCAATTCTCCCAGCCTGGCAAATATATTGTTCCAGTTGACATGTTCGAACGCACCCTTAAAGTCAATAAATATGCCTAAGACATATATCTCGTTACATTTCCTGATAAATGCCTCCACATATAGCCAGGCGTCTTCCGTGCGTAGACCCTTGTGAAAGCCGAACTGCCTGTCATTGTAGGAATCATCTGAAACCTCTTTATAATTATCCTCCCCAGAATTTTTTCAAGCACTAAGAGAAGACTGATACCCGATAAGATGAAGTGTCACCCCTGACTTTATCAGGTGATTTCAGAAGAGCCACAACATTTGCCATTTTCCACTGCAATGGAAAAGAGCCTTCAGAGAGACATATACAATAAGTCGTGTATAGGTAATCAGAAATAACTTTCCGGATGGCTTTAGCCATCTCCCCGATTATTCGGACAATGCCTAGCGATCTTTTTGATCTAAATTTGGAAATTGCATATTCAACTTCATACTTTTCCAAGGGAGGAACAAGAGGCGCAAACCCAATACTGGGAAGCTCCTCTTGATTCTGCCCAGGGAAGACTGTTCCCAGTAATGCGTTCAGACACTCCTTCCAACTGGAAATTACTCCATTTGAAATAGGAATTCCGCTTATCCTCAAGGATTTTCTCCCCTTGATAACACCCCCAATAACACCACCAGGCAATAATAACCACGGTTCCTTATCGACTTTTCCCACTTAGCACTTTTCCACTGTTTTTTTTAAATGTTCTAAGTCCACTTCGTTCTAGATAGTCGAAGTGGAACGAGACGGAATGTCCTGACTTATGTTGTGCATAGCAAATGAAAATGAAACAAATTGTTTCTACCTGTTATGTGCACGTTGGCATCACTTATAGTTGTTTTTGTTTATAGTTTTACATGCACACACAAACGCATGCACATGTTATAAAAAATTTAGAAAAGAAAACTCTTTTCAAACAATTGTTTATGAATCGAACATTTTCTTATTTAAGCATCCACTCTTCTTCTCACATCAAATCGCACTCAAATTGTAACCAACGGAATATGAGACTGTTAGATAGGACACGCCGTTACTTATTTATCATCTTTATATATTTCCCTTCTTTTTTTTTTTTGAGTGTAACTAGGTTAGCCAGGTTGTACAAATAAAACCCAAGCTCTACACACAATCACAATATGTTAAAAACTACCGAATTCCTGAGTGACAGAAGTACGAAATAGATAAACAGGTCACTAAATTGTTAAAAGACGGAATAGTTTAACCGTCCATATTCGAATATAAAAGCTCACTTTTTCTAGTACCCAAAAAAATTCTGCCAAACACTGACGAAAAAAGATGGCGTTTAGTAGTGGATTATTGCCAATTCAACAAGAAACTGTTAGCATATAAATATCCGTTTCCATAAATGAAAGACGTTCTTGACAAGCTAGGAAGAGCCAAATACTTCTAATGCCTTGACCTAATGTCAGTTTTTCATCAAATCGAAGTCGAGAATAAATCGCGAAATATAACTTACTTTTCAACGAGCAATAGCTCATATCGCTACATCTGACTTCGATACAGGCTCAAAGTAGTCCAAAACTCATTCCAGCGCAAGATGACTCTTGCCTTCTCCAGCTTGAAACCATCGCAAGCATTTTTCTGTATGGATGATTTAGAAGTAATAGGCTGAGCATAATATGCTCAAAAATTTAATAGATGTGTTTCAACTGTGTAGACAACACAATCTGAAACTAAATCCAGAAAAATGTTTTTTCTAAATGTTCTGTCCGTTTTGTTGCGTTTTGGAACTATTACAGGCGTTCTATAAAAAATTTTTCGAAATCTTCGCGCCTTTTAACTAAACTATGCAGAAAGAAAGTTCCATTGGAATGGGCTCCAACATGTAATTAGGCATTTGAGCATTAAAAGAGGGAGTTAGTAAAACCAATTTTTATTCATAATCCAAGCCCAAAACTCACGCGTTTGAAGTTAGAATTGGATGAATATGACTTTATAGTAGAATACTTCTAGGGTAAACATAACTACGTAGCCGAGGCCCCATCTCTTATAACAATCGAAGACCTCAAAGACATGAACAACTAACTGAACACAATAATGACACGATCGGCAACATGGCAGGAGAGTAACCAAAAATAAATAAACGAGAAAATATGGAGCCCAAAGCCTATGAAATCATTAATAATAATGACGCAAGAAAATTTGTGCAAATCAAATTTGAGTCCGGCAAATGTTCTGTGAAGCATAGCAGAAAAATAATGTGCCAACTTCGAAATAAATGACATGGACAGCAATGGAAAACTCGACTTATGTCAGTTTTTGGCAAACTATCACAACGACCCAATAGAATGCGGTCATACAGGAATTATACGTATGCTGACAAATATATGAAGATATTATTACTGGCTGCAAATGACAAAAACAATAGCTGTGCGAAGGGTTAAAACCTCAACACATACCAAAACTCTTCTGCCCTTAACACCAATATCAGCAACTGCTTTGGACACAGTAGTCATTGGCACCATCGGGTCTCTACCAATGACGGAAAATGGTAATGATTATGCTATAGCACTCATTTGTGATCTTACCAAATATCTAGTAACAAGTTACTGATAAGAGCGCTAAAACTGTAGAAAAGGCAATTTTTGAAAATTTTGTTTCAAATATAATATGACCTGGTGAGAGATCTATGCAACTACCTCAAAATAGACAAAACAATATCAACGCCCCATCATCATTAGACACTTGGTACGATAGAATGCAGCCCCCGAACACTAAACCAAATATACCCGTTCATATCCATCATATGCTGAATCAGATGATTGGGATGTTTGGATAAGATACTTCCAATATTGTTTTAACGCAAGATTACACGTCATTTCCACTACACATCAATACCCTATGAGCAAGTGTAAATAATTCTCTTAAAAATATCATTGTGAATAGCTCAGTCCGTTTTCTAAGAGAGAGTGAACATAATACAATAGAGAGCATAGAATAGAAACTTTTTTATTTGAAAGTGTATAAATTGTCACAATGAAAGCAACACAACATACTTTCATGGAGCTTTGAAAAGGCGTAGTTCTGTGCAAGAAAAATTAAGGATTTTAGGGGAAACTTTATTTGCTTGATCAATTCGAAGAATTGAACACTGCTAAGCCTTTATCAGCGATGAAAAGTGGGCGCATTATAATATCTTATGCGCCCAATGTAAATTGTAATGTAGACTAAATGAATCATTAACGTCGATGACAAAGCTGAATATGCATGTTGATGGTGTATTTTAGGTCGTTGCAATGGAATGAAAGAAATCGCTAAGAAGTGCTGCTGATAATAATGAATGCAATTACAAAAAGGTGGGCGTGTTCATCCATTTTGTTCTGAAATAAATGTATATTTGACCACAAAACGCGGACTAACCTTTCAATAAATTGGCAAAAATTGCCGAACGAAAATTGCCGGAATTGTGTTCAGCCTATTTTCAAAAATATTTTAAAATGGGTTACAGGTATGTTTTTTTTTACAACAAGATTTTGCTTTATTACCTTTTTTCTTCAGTGTGCAATCCTCGTAAGACCATATAACTGCTCTGTCATGTGCACATATTATTATTTTTCGTGCTCGAAGGTTACCCTTGTTAATCTCCTTCTTGAACTGTACGTTTCACACATTACTCATTGCGAACTGACGAAGAAAATAACGAAAGAATCTATTATTCTATTACCGAATCTTCATTTCAAGCGTCTAATTTCTTGACATAACCACTGGCACCTTTTGTGAATCATTCTTAGTCTCATATCCATTCAATAGTTACACTCGTAAGGTTGTATTTATGTATTTTTGTAAATGAGTAAAAACACTTTCTAAAGACATCTACTTGTCTATTAGAGAAGTTAGAGATTAATAGATAAGACATTAGGCATAATAACGATCAATTTGACAAAGGTGATCTTTGTAGAATTCTTCGAGAAAAAGGCCAAAATTTGAGAAAGAAGACGGTTTTTTTTTTGATGTAACGTATTCTCGAAAATTCAAAGCATCTATTAAATCAGTATAAATTTATATTACACACTGTAAAGGTGTTTTTCGGGAAATCTGTGTGCAATTCAGCAAAGAAGATGTATAATTCGAGCAGAATTTTTCTTCATTAAAATCATTATATGATTTTAGGTCCAAAACAATAGACCTTCCCGGTGAAAATAAACTAAGATTATTTTTTTGTGAAATCATTATTGTGAGTGAATTCTAACTAGGAAATGTTGAAAATCTTTATCAAATAAAGACTCATAAAGATCATATAAAGATTCTTTTTGCGTAGGGGGGCGATGTGACAAGGAGTTCAAGAAATTTGCCCCATTCAATCTAAAGTTGTCACATTAATTTAGAATGTCAATATATAACTAAGCGATGTCGCGAAATTCTCATAATTACAGTTTGCATAAAACGACCTTTCGAGACAAGGCGTTTCATGCGAAGTGGTCGAAAAGCGGATATGAACCACTTTTAATCGCGTGCATCCTTGAGCAAAAAAAAAGAAATATTGGTATACTAAATTTCCTCAAATTATTTCATAAATTGCGATCTGTAGTTTGAACTTAAAAATACATGGGCAAACATCGGATGGGCAAACGGAGACACAAGCTTAGATAAGATTTATCTTTTGATTCGATCGGTGTAATGAAAAGTGAGTTTACCTCAAATCCTTCTGGGTGTTGCAATAGTCCGCATGAACATAATATACCCTGTACCACAAGTGGTGTAAGGTATAACAAAAATTAAAATCACTAAATAAGTTGATAATACTACTACTCGCATTAAAGCAATTGCATAAATAAGAACGGTATAAAAAAAACATTACTCAAAAATAGGCTTAATTGTAATATTTATTCGGAGTTGTATTAATTATGTTGTGCGCAACTATATTTGAAAAGTCCTGAAGTAATATGTAGAGTACGCGTGTATTCCACGAATATATTTGCTGCGTGTATGAACAGCATACGCATGAGTGGAAACAGAAATGAAGTAAATTTGAAACGCAAGACTTTGAGAGAGAAGGCTCTTTTTCAAATAAATACGTTCATTGTCGTCGTTAAACTCTACGATTTTCTTCATTTGTTGTAGAAATCATCGAATTTTTAAACCAAACCTCTCCCGTTTCTTTTTATATGTAAGATGGGTGCACACTCATTTTGTTTTTTTTTTTTTATGGAACACCCAAAAGGAACCTTCAGAGATCCTGTAAAGTATATATATTTTTGATCATCGTGAAATTCTGAGTTGATTAAGCCATGTCTGTCCGTCTGTGTGTCTGCGTGATGTATGTTGATGGCACCCTCCTGGTTGCAAAATAGACGATGTCGACTTCAAATTTGGAACATTGGAAGTTCCTGCACGCAGGTTGGTATTGAAAATGGGCAAAACGGTCGAAGCAGAAGCGCGCAGTGGGGCGTAAACTGAGCACAACTCTGTGTTTTTAACAAAAATTTTTAGATTTTTGCTCGTTACTCGAAAATTATGAAAGTTAGAAATCTGAAATTTTTCACATTCACTTTACGAAGTACTCTTCTCCTTACGTGAAAAAATGGAAAACATGCTCCATGCTCACACAAAGTTACAAGTGATTAAATTTGGTTTCTTTTCTTTTTTTGATGTTTTATGTTTATTTATCATAAAGCAAACAAGACCGAATGCTTAAAACTACTTTTAACACTCCTTAAATGAAGATATATTATCTGCCTAAAAATGGTTACTTTTCAAATGAATACGATAGACACCGCGATCAAGTTTTTCTTAATAATACGAGCTATATGAGTATCAAATAAGAGAGCTTGGCGAGTAGAAAGCGAACACAATAGTGGTAGGTACGTGGGATTCGGCCCCCGCCGAATATAACTTTCTTACTTGTCTCTATCTAACATCAGCCTAGCTGACGCTAATTAAAATTTAATTCCAATTTCGGTTTTTTTCACCTTCTTTTGTAGTTGCTGCTTTGTTTTGCATTTTTAAGTATACTATCCTAAACGCAAGAATATATGCACTGACTGGCGTCTGGGATGGATATTACAAGGAGAATGATTTAATATTCAGTCGTCAGCTATTGAAATTTTTCAATTTTCGCTCTTATACACTTATAAATGTTTTTGTTTCGTTTTAGTAAACGTTATTGAAGATATATATTTTATATGAAAGTAATTTTTCACATATATGGCCAACATATTCTCCTTAACGTTCTCTTTGTTCAAAATAATGAAATAAATGTTTAGCGCGCAGCAGAAGTTGAATTTTTATGTCATTTTTATTGATGATCATTTATTTTTGATTACATTATTTATTGATTTTTACCTCTGGTTTAAAAATTTTATTATAAAATCTTATTACTGATGTTGTTGTTAACATCGTCTCGTGCTTATTGCAAAAGTTATATGATTTATTTAAACATTACAAACGAACACGCAGTTTACCTACATGTATACCTGTAATACTTGCAGCAGGTGTTTTATATCCTGCTCTAAGTACAATGCACTTATGTTTATGCTGCACGTGGATATGTCTCTGGTTGCTTTTTTACATTATATCTTTGGCTTTTAGCTTTTATTTATTTTTTTATTCTTTTAATAAAAAACTAAATTTTCATCCTACTACCCGTCGATTTTATTAATCGTTTAGTTTATATACATGTATGTTTTTGCGCGTTTATAATGTGTATTGTTGGTCTTTACCAACGCAATCAGCAGCGCATACGATTTCCTTTAAATTATATGTTACAGCATTTAGTGACAAACGAATTTTGTCTGTCTTCGCTGTTTCACATTATTACTGTTATGTTATTTTATATAATTATATTGCAAACGTAATAAATTCAAGGGTTTATATTATTTTTTTCGAATTATTTTATATATTGCAGCGATAAAGTAAATCGATAAACGGTGTTACTACCAGCGCAATGTTAATATTTAAACCATGTACGAGGTCTTAGCTAAGTATGCCTTCTTTTTTACTATAATTTCCGCTGGCTGTAATACTAGAAATGGGGGATCAAGTAGTCATACCAAATGTAAGACTGAATGTTGGGTGAATGATCGTCGCTAATTGTAAAATATCCTCATTTTTCCAACGCGCCAACGCGACAGACAATTTTCTTAATCTGTCTGCTTTTTGACAAAAAAAGGAAAATTGAAACATCGCATACTGAAATTCAATAAGTATTTTTTCCTTTATCAGATCAGATCTCAGAAGTAAAGCAGTTGAAAGAAAACATATTTTTGCCGTAGTGTAATAAATTTATGTTTCCTATGCCGTGTAATTGCGTTTTATTCATTAAAAGACAAAAATGACGTTAGAAGAAAAAAAAGCGCGTTATATATTTGTTTGCTCTATTACACCATATTTATAGCTTCTTGACCATGCTTAAATGTGGTTTTGCTATTTTGGATTCCAAAGCATAAGCTTCCAGTAGTGGACCAATTATATGTACACATAAGGTATGCATGGCATCTGAAGCTGCTTATATATACAGTGTCTATAATTTCTAGAGTACTGTTTTTATTCTGGTTTTTCTTTTTACTTCATCAAAAAGGGATTGTGCAGTACCGCAAGAAATGAAGAGATATGTATCTATTAATAGTATATGCATGCTTTACAACAGTTTAGTTATTTCTAAATTTGTCAATAGCACCCATAGTAAAAGCAAGTAAGAAAATTATATTCAATCACGAACAAATCTTTTGTATGCATCACCGTTAAAAAACGACGAGAAAAAGGAAAAGAACTACATTTTTGCTCAATTTATCCCATTTTTGTGCAAATATTGCCATTTCGTCGATATCTATATTTTTTAAACCAGGATAGTGTCAAAAATGCACACCACAAAGACACACAGGCAAATACATAGGCGAACAGATGTACAGACATGACTTGATTGATTCGGAATTTCGCGCTGATCAAGAATGCTTGTACTTGGGTATCCCAAACATTGTGACAAAATGAGTCTACCCCATCCTTCGGAGGTGGGTATAAAAGCGTATAATTTTTGAGCTTTTATCAAGAAAAAACTGTTGCAGAGTATTTAATGGGTAAGCCTTAGCGACTATAGCGTTTATATATATATTTACTTTATTTTATCTATTTATACATGAAATTTAACTAAACAAAGTTACAGTCTAATTCAAGTACATCTTAAGAGTAAATTTTAAAAACTAGCATAGAATAAAAAGGGATATATGAAAAAAGAAAAATATTAGAAACAAACGAACTTGAAAATAATAATTCATGAATAAATAAATAAAAAGAGAGAAAAGAAAAAAAAAAGCGTGTATACAGCTAGCACACCCGCAACAAGAACGGATCCAAGTTGCAAGTGAACCCCTAAACAATTGCAAACATGCATAAGCTGGACAATCGACACGTTAACAACACCATACAATTTCGAAATAAAAGAAGGAGCTATTACGAACGCAAGTTGGTTTAAGTACGACATAGGTAAATTGTGCGTATTAAGCAAAGTTGCTTTAATAGACTCTAAGGAGTCCGATAACGAGAATAAGCGATAAACATCATTTAGGTTTCCGTAAATAACTCTGAGAGCGTTAAACAGCTCATAATTGCATTTGCATTGACTAAGTTTAATCAAGATAAAGTGCCTAGAGAAACAGTTAGGGACATTAAAGCTTAACGAGTAATGCGGGCGAGCCAATAGTACCATATATTACTTTAATTAAGAAGGAAACCCCAAGAACAAATCTACGTTTCTCAAGTGGCGGTAAGGATAACAGAAGCAACCTATCTCCATAGGGGGGAAGAAAGGCAATCGGATCCCAATCCAAATTCCTAAGGACAAACAGCGAGAATTCCTTTCGAACAGATTGAATTGAATCTACATAGCACATGTACAGCGTTTTCGTAATGTAATCAAGCTCTTTGGATCACCTCTTTATAAAACCAAGCGCGGACATAGCTTTGCTTAAACGAGAGCTCAATACGCAAGTTAAAACGTAAAATATGGTCAAATAGAATACCTAAATCTGTGAACGAATCGCCGTCCTCCAACTTGTGCGAATTAATGAAATACTGTGTAATGAATGACTTCTTTCTAGAGATAGAAAGCCTCTTAACATTTATTTAGATTTCGTTTCAGAAGATTCAAAAAGCACCATGCAACCAAATTATTCAAGTCAATTTGGAGCTGATGTGATTGCGATTCTACGGAAAAGGAAGAAAACAGTTTCACATTATCGGCATAGAGTAAGATCTGGCTGGATTTACTCATCGAGGGTAAATCATTAATGTATAAATTAAATAAAGTGGGACCGAAGTGGCTGCTTTGAGGTACGTCAGACGTCACGGGGAATTCGTATGAGGTGATGAAGTTAAACGGAACCCTAAATGAAGAATTATGCAGATAAGAGCTTATCCATTTCACTAACATAGAAAGGGAGGCCAGAGGCTTGGGGTTTAATGGTACATAGTTTTTGGTTAACCAAATCAAAGGCTTTGCTAAAATCAGTGTATATGACATCAGCGCGAGAGCCACTAGAAAAATGCCTTGAAAAGAAGACAAGTAAACTCTGACAGATTAATGATCGTAGATCTTCCTATCCGAAAGCCATGTTGGAGGGGAGAAATATATGATTTGATGGCAAAGGCCAAATGCTGAGTCAGAACTCGCTCGAACAGTTTACGCAAGACATTCAACTTGGCAATGTTTACGTAAAATTTGTTAACAGACCTATGACTTCGTGTCGTTATCGTTTTGAAATTTTCAAATGAGTTTCTATGCTTATTAGTATGGTATCCATCGCATCAAACTTCAGTTCCTCTGTGAAGAGGATGTATTTGTATCGAAGGTTATTAAAAAAATAGCTCTGTCTATCACAAAATACAACTGTACGTCCAACATTCGTTTTTATATATTATAGTGGAAATGCACCTACAGCAATTCGGAATTGATTATCGTTGTTCGTGTTAGATGTTTGCTCTATGCGTAATTGATTTCAGGGATAGTCACAACAAATTACAACTTCAGTTTCCATTATATACCATTAAATTTCTTTTGTAAACACAGCTGTTCTTTCTGATCTTATTTTATAAAATATAATCTAAAATTTGTCTGCAATTCTCGCTTATATATAAATAAACATATATATAACGAGAAATTTTTTATTGTCTTAAAAAAAAAAAAACGAAAAAAAAAACATGAACCACATGTGTTCCTTTGTTTTATTTCGTTCTCTTTCTCCTAAGGGATACGTGTTACGCCTATTTATTAAGAGATTCAACACACATAACGCCAAGTAGTAATGGAAAGCCAATTAAGTGGTTAAACAAATACAGGCGTAGCCTTTAAATTTTAACCATATGTCTCTTACCGGAGAAAACTGCTAAAAGTAAATATGTTTTTTATTATTTGTTATTGCTTTTTGTGTTAATGACTCCAATAATAATAAATTCCTAATGATTCAGTTCCTGTACAACTATAATTTAGAATTTACTCTATAGAGAATTCAAAATTCAATTTTCATAGAGATTGTAAAATAGTAGCCAAGGTATATAAAAAAAAAGTTGGGAGGGATATGTAATCAGCTTAAAAAGTCTTCTCTATCAAAGAATGGCAAATGAGCTTTGCGATTTTTTTTATGAACATTGATCCGTCTATGGAACGAAGTCTTATTTTTAAGAGGCAAATTGCTAATGTAATCGTCTTAAAAAGTCGTCTCTATCAAAAAATGGTTTATATAATCGGGATTCTAAATATTTAATAAATATTTACAACATGTGGTGTAACTGAAGCAAACTTACTTGTGTCAAATCTGACATTTATTTCGTTTCCTAGTGCTGGGAAAGCTGATTTACAAGGTGATGACTGTTAAAAGTAATATAAAGTGTAAAAGGAGTAAATAAATGTGAATTAATAAATATTGTCATACAAACCTATTATAAACCTAAAAAAGAAAATATCGATAATTTTCGGAGTAAATAAGTAAAGAAAAATATGTTTATTTAAAATGAAATCAATTTAATGTAATACAAAGAAAGATAATGTAGTGCAATGCAATAACAAACAGGGCAAAATAACGAAATTAATTCTTAGCTTAATTTAATACAGTAATAGCTCTTTATTCGCGCTTCCTTCATTCGCGTTTTCACTATTCGCGGATTAAAAAAAAGCGACCCAATTCCTATATTCGCGGCTATAAATTTCTTTGTACGCGGATTAATCCAGGCCTTTGAGCTATGTTTTATTAGACGAACCTTCAATATCGTATTGGAGAATATGGAATGTAATCTTGATATAAATTTTATAGAATGCAGGAATAAATTTGCCATAGCAAAATGCATCGTAAATATAAAAGAATCATTGGAAGAACATTTTGAAGTCATGCTGGAAAAAACTGTGGCCTGCTCTGACTGCGGAAAATAACGAAGAATCTGTGCAAGTTTAAACTTTGACTGCAAACATAGCCGAAATCGCGAATGGAGTAGGACGAGATGGGTTCAAACAGATAGAAGCAAGTGACATTCAGGAATTGCTTGAATCGCATAATGAAGATTTGACTGAAACCGACTTGGAGGAAATGTTAAATTCACAGCCTATTGAAGAAGAGGCTTCAACAAGCACTGGAAACGTGGCGATTTTTTTATGGACATTGATCCGTCTATGGAACGAAGTCCTATTTTTAAGCGGCAAATTGCTAATACGACTGCTGCGTATCAGTCTGAATTGGAGGAGCCTTTAAAAACTGCCAAGCAAGAGATAGTTACAAAATTCTTCTAACCATTGCTTAATCATAATGTTCCAAAACTTTAATTAAATTGTTTTTTTTTTTATATATTTTATTTTTTTTTTTTATTTTGTCACCTAGTATTCCCTATAATCGCATATAAATTACCATTCTGTATTCGCGGTTTCTGTATTCGCGGCATATTTCTTGAACATATACCCCGCGAATAAACAGCTTTTACTGTACTTCTGGAGGACGATGCGGATCAACGCAACGTAATTCAATGCAATAAAAGGCAAATAGCATGTAATAGAAAGCAATCGGTCGTAAAATGCAAAGAAATATCATTCAAATCTAAACAATTCTTCGCAATTTTACTTAATTCAATTCGATTTAAATCAATTTAAGGTCAACGCAATGCAATGTTCTTTAATGCAGTGCACCGCAAAGCAATATCATGCAGCGCCACAGAAGCCAAGTTATGCCACGCGCTGCAACATAAACCAATATAATGCAATGCGAGCAATGGAGTTCAATTCAATCCAAACTCGAATGTTTTAAAATTTAATATAAAACAAATTTTTGGGCTTTGAATTTACCCATCAGTTTATCTTAATGTTAATCTATAACTACTAGTTATAACTTTATTTTCTTCTTTGTTATTTTATTAAATCCCTATTGGATTCGAAGGCATTCAATCATATCTTATTTCCCCTTTGTCAATTGCCCATATGTTCTGAAAAATTAAAAACATGTCTCTCTTTTATTGCATCTTACGCTAATATTGTTCCGTTAGTTAGCCTCTACTTTACAATTTTCGCCCCGCTTTATCTACATGCATAAGTTTTTCCATTTTTGCCGTCACCAGGGACACTATGTATTGTATATTATATTGTTTTGTTTCTACTTACAGATGGGTTTTATAGGTACGTTAATGCGTTTGTCAGGCCCCTCGGAAAACCATGTTTGGGCAGTGTTTCCTTAATTTTAGTTTTATCAATCCTATAGAATTCTTTCTTTATCAATTTAAGAAAATTTAAGAAAGTCTGTCTCGAACTTTTGTTGATACAAACCATTTATAATTTTTCATACCCTACGCCTACGGGAGAGGCTATATCAACTTATTGCGGTCGTATGTAACAAGCAGAAAGACTTAAGATAGACCCATCTTTTATTACACCTATCGATTCGGCATCATAATCTGAATTGATCTAAACCTGTCTGTCAGTCTGTTAATGCAATTTTGGGTTCAAGCTACAGGTCGCAATTCTATTTCGATAAAATTTTTTACAATGAAATGTTATGACCTAAGGATGAACGCTATTGAAAATGGGACGGATTCGTTCATTTTTTCGACCACTTCCCGTACAACACCCTATTATAAAAAGTCGTTATACGGAAAAAAAATTGCAATTTTCAAAATTTCTTATTAAAAGTGTCTAAGTAGTAGTAGTAGTATTTGGGCATTCTAAATTGATATGGAAAATTGGACCGGTTGGAACAATTTTTGAGTCCACTTATGTAACGAAAACTGAAGTTCGTACGACAAAAAGGTATAATTTCCTTCGTGCTTCGTGAAGAAAATTATATCATAATAGTAATTTAACATAAAAAAGTTAAATGTATCAAATTTGGATCCTTTCGACCTTTTTTATTGGATTCTACCCTGATAACCATTTTCACAAAAATTGACCCTTTATAGAAGAGAAAAGTCTACATTTTAGTCTGTGGCGATGAAAATTGACCCATAATATTATATATAATTTCATACAAAAATGAACTCTATAAAATTTGGACCATTTACGCCTATTTTTGGGTCCTGCGCTATATAAGGATTAAATTGTACTACATTAGGTTGCGTTTTGGGCCGGCTTCCCCATAAATACGCACTTGAAAAAGTTGCCTTTATATAGAAATAAGATAATTTTTGTGTTCTAGATTACAAATATTAGACAATGTGGAGTATGGTATTTAATGGTCCTCAATGCCCGACTATAATGTTCGTATTTGTTTTCTTTTCGTTACCTTATGTTTATTGAGCTCATTACTTTAATCAATTTATATTAATTCTAATACTTTGAAGTTAAAAAGAATGATAAAGAACGTTTGCTTTCATTTAGTAATAAGCCTCTTTCATCTAAAATTTTGCGAGATCATCCGAGGTAATGTTTTCTCTTTCTTAGGTCACCAGTAACTTAACTGATAATTGCATGGTATATCGCCCAAATATCTTCATTAATTAATGAGATACGTTTCTCTCCCTCCTGCTAAAAAAAAGTATCGTAGTAAGTGAAAATTGAAAATTTTATATTGAGACCAATCCCATATCACCAATGAAGAAACTGATCATTATTCTTAATTCTTCGTAAGTGACATTTCTAATTTAATTGTATAAATGCTTAGAGAAAAGTGTATTAATCGATGTAAGAGCTATTGTATATATTATTTAATATTTGTGTTTTTGGGAACGAGGTTAATTGTTGATTAGTTATTGAAAATTATTTCATTTTGGTAAGACATTCGCATGCTTAACAAGTGATAGTCAACTGGTTAGAGATGAGCGAGATAGAGTATCGCAGTTTAATTTAGTTTCGCCACTTTGTACTAAGTAAGAAGGTTTATAAATTATTTGAGGAACAGGGGAACCCGTCATGATATATTATCAACTCTTTTAAAATTTAAAATTCGCGGACCTAGCCAGAAAAGAAAAGCAACGCTTGAGTTAGAGCAGCTTGGCCTGAAAGTAGCACACTAATTTGTAAGTGGAAAGAGAGAACTGAAGCTTCGTTTTTAAATGGTCGGAAAAAACCATACTTTTTATTAGGTGTTTCTAAAAATTTTCCTCCCTATATAACATAAAAGTTTAAAAAAAAGCTTTATATAAAAAAATCTAATTTATTAAAGTTTTTAGATAACAATCAGTAAAAAATAAGATTTGAAATGTGTGAAACTTTTTGCCTGATGCGGCCCATTTTCGAACCGCCTCCTCGCATGCAATTATTCCTACGAATAATAAACACAAATCGATGGCAATAAAAAGGCCAATTCTTAGTACCTTATGGAGAAAATAGGTGAAGAACAGTTAAATCTTTGAAGAGATAATTAATTTTGCTAAAGTTACGCCTCTCCTATAAAGACTCCTACGAAAAGTATGTTTTGATATGGAAACAAGATATAATTTGTAATATTTTCTGACAAATGCAAATGAATATGTCCGCACGAATAGCCGCGTAGCAAGGCATTGTGACATACAACTCAATGATCGCGGTTTCAAACCTCAAGTATGGTAGGTTTTTCAATACAGGTGAGCATATTATCTAAGTTATTCGTCGGTCTTTGAATCTATATTTTGTAAATTTATTTACTTTTTGTAAATTTATAACAATAAACAAATAAATAAGTGATGAATTGTATTAGGCAAAGCGGTGTCGGTTAATTTAACGGTCAACCTTTGACGACTATAATGGTTTTACATATGCTGTTCCTTTAATGAGAATACTTGCTCTATGTGCCACATGTAAAATCTTATAAAAATATTATTTCGTATAAAATAAATAATGAATATTTTCTTTTTTCAACTTGCCAAAATTTTCTAGCACACAGTTTCTTTTCGTATAGAAAACAGCTTGGAGCTGATTGTGAGTAAAATGGATATATTTTCGGTCTTTCAATGGTTAACAGTCATATATGCAATTGCAGTTTTCTCGACACGAATTGCTACTAAAGTGAATGTTGTAAATATATTGATATGGCGCTATCTTTCTCCCTTTCTCCATCGTGCTCTCTTCCTAAGTAATATAATTTACACAATTTCTTTAAAATTCATGCAGATGAATAAACATTTGCAAATATATAGTTGTGTATGTTTCACATGCAAAGAATCTGAGTATTACACTCAGTGCGGTTCGACTAGTGTGCACAAATAATTTTTATTAACTTTATATTTCGCGTGTTCGCTTGTTTTTCCAATATTTTCAGGCCATAACCGCAATAATGCGGTGACAGATTGATGTACAGGGCCATAATGGTCATAATCATAATTCATATATACTTTGTGTACACATATGCACATAAAAACAGAAACGTCCGTCGAGAGTAACCATAAAGCCTCATTTCAGAACAGTGCAAGCAAAGGGGAGAGGTTAAGAGCCGACTTGACTAGGATTATTTCCAGGGCGCAGAGTATATGGGGTACTTTTCATTTAAGCGTTTAAAATTTGTGTAATTAAATGCTAGAATTACAAGAATTTGAAAAATTTTGAAAAATTTTCATAATTAAAAGACTCAGCAAATTTTTCCCTTCAATAAGAACCTAAACTAAGAGTTATATAAACGTAATTGTCGATTATTACCAAATATATTTCATTACATTAAATAATACGTTTAAAGAATAATTAAATTTTGCGGTTAATTATTAGAATGCTAAATTTAGCTTAACTAAAATAAAGCTATGAATAGAGACAACCGTATGAAATAAGAAAAATTGCATTCATAGCAGGTTAAAAGATCAATCACTATACATATAGATATATTCACTTAGAATAATCAAAGAAACAATTAGCAGTTATTTATTGAAAAACATAAATTAAACTTTTAGTTAAGAGTGGTTGTTAAATAATCTTCTTTGTTAGTACACTTTCATTTTTCAAGTTAACATATTGAAAATGGTTCTTAAATTTTCAATGGCGTTTATATCTACCTATTGTTTTTGCTGTTGGAAATGCTTTCTGCTTTTATTGCTCTTATCTTCTTATTATTATTAGTTCCTCCGATCATTTTTTTAGATATTTTATTAAGAGACTTACGAGGACTTACAAGCATATTTCCCTGACGTGGGCTATTAATGGTTGTTTCGGTTGGAAATGTGCATTCTTCACATTTCTCTTCAACCCGTATAGCAGTGTGGTAGAGTTCTCTTTGGTTGTATCTACAGTGAATGCTCAGTCGGTAAAGCGATAGTACTTATCGATTGGACACACACCCACTGACTTGCGGCCACCACTTCCCTTTCTCTTTCTCTTCCTTCTGCTTCTTTCTGACCATAACCGTGTTACACGAATAGGAAGCATCTCATCAGTGATTGGTAAAAAAAAAAAATAAAAAAACTGAATATGAAAAAAAGGTTTAAGGCTTTAACTCCTAACAACTTTTACCGGATTCAATGCCGATTCAATTCATAAAATCAGTTTAATGTAAAATCGGCTTTTTCGTGGAGTGCAGCTCAAAAGTCGTATACGTAGTTTAAATAGTGTCATGATGATAAACATGAACAATAACCTTCGCTACCGAAAGAACATAAATTCATTAACGTAAACTTTTATTGAAGTAAATAGAAATGCAATAAAATATGTGTAAAATATCAATTTATCTCGTTGTAATCGAATATTTGAGCCTCCGCAGCGAAGTTTATGCCTAACATTTTACGCATTTAGAGGAGATCATCCGAAAGCCTGGTGATACCCATGCAATGTACGCACTATTATCACTTGCTCTTCTTCTTCTATGTGCCAAGTTGACATGCACGGCTCACGAAACGGCAGTGAAGAGTGCTCCTTTTCATGGGTGTCTTTAATAGGCTAGGCCACAAGAATGAGCTTACTTTGAACAAAAATCCGTTTGACATTAGAATGCAATGTTAAAAATATATTTTACGCTATATATATTCCCTCTTCATTGTTTCCGACTGTAATTTAGCAGAAGTCCATCTTAGGACTTTTGACGTCCTGTGTACGACACCCTTTTTAATGTTTTTATTTCTCTATCTTTTTTTAACTCTGCCGTTTTGATCTCGTCACTGTTACAAACACTTTAGCTCGGCATAATTCTTAAAAATTAATGTCATTTAATGTTTTACATGTGAATTATTTTAATTTTTATTACTTTCGATCAGATTTTTTATAAGGTTTTCATGTCGATTTTTAGTCATGTAATTTGATGAATGTCTATATGGTTGCTATTGTCATTGGCGTTAAAACACGATTGCTCTCGATGCCACTGTGGGCTTTCCATTCCGAAAAAAAAAAAAATGTTTTTAAATGCAGAGTGTTTAATCAAATATGATGAAAATTGAAAATATATATTATGTTAATAAAATTCTCTTCCCGAAACACATGTTTCACATATGACCTGACCCAATTTTATTGAAATGCAAATACAAGACGAGTTAAGTTATCGATGTGCATTTGCAAGTATATGTTACTTTGAACACTTATGCATATATTTGCGCAAATAAATATTCCCATCTTCTTTTTCATTTTCGTATCTCCTTTCATCTTAGACACTGTGCATTGTTATTGTAGATATTGTATGGTTTGATAAGCGCGTCAGTGCGGGCTTTTTGCTCTATTGAAATTAAAAAATGTTTTAATTGCATTTTCAAACAAGAAAACATCTGCATGCATATGTACTTACGTGTCATCGAAGTTTACCAAAGTAAAGATTTGTTCCAGTTCGCTATGTCTTTTTGTTTCTTTTTACTTTAATGGGTATCTTCAAGAGTCCATATAATTGATTGATTTAAAAAGTGATAGTGTATTAATAAAATGGAGAAAAGGGATTCATTTACTTTAACATTTCCTTTGATATTGTTTCACTAGTGACCGATCAAACATAATTATTATTATTATTATTGTTAATTTTTTTTTAAATGATGTAATATTCAATGCTTTGTACTTATTTTCATTTCTATCCGAAAGTGCATTCAATATCACATCAATATGTAATGATGAATAGATAAGAAATTCGCTTAAAAAGAACAAGCTTCGAATGAATGCAAACCAGTCATAAAGGCTTTTGCTTATCAGCCTAATGGCAGGGCAACGATAATCGAAATAATCGACAGTTCTATCGTTTCATAAGCGCAACTTTTTACTCACTTTTTGAACATCAACGTGGCATATCATGCTTAAAGATGCAAACAGATCATCCAAAAAGAAATGTCCAAAAAAATTTCACGGCATTGCACGTGAACTAGGCGATAAACGTTGTTCAAACGAAAATCATCGAGATGGTCGATTTCATTGAGTTTTGTCGATACTAAGCAATTCAAACTGGAGCGACGTAGGTCCTGCGCGAAGATTAGGCAATTTATTTTTGATGACCATCGATGCGCTTCCTGAAGGGATCCCTCTACCGTATCCGAATATATGCAGTGAAATCCATGAGGTCCGACAAATATTTATGGGTTGTCGTATTTTCCTGTGTGGTTATCATTTGAGACTTCAAATTTAGTTAATTTCTCTATTGCGTGAATTAAAAGAATGGAAAAAAGAAAACGTGTTCCGCTTCTCCTGCTAACCTGCAGGCTGTACGCTTTAGGGATCGCTTTCATATTTTAAATCGGTGCATAGAGACCTTGCAACAACCATGTCTCGTGAATAGTTGATTTAAATATACATGAATATCACCGCATTTACAAAAAGACCATTAATCTATGTTTGGTTTCCTACGATGCGTCCGCTTCGCTTTTTACGGGCAGCCGTAGCTAATTTTGCCTTTGCTCAACATTATGTCTCTGACAAGATGACGTTTCTCCCTCCTTCCTTGAGCTAGGAGCTTGTTCGCAGAGCTTTTCTTTAGCCAGTAAATTGATTAGGCTCGTCTAGTATGAAATCAGGGCAGTTTATCTATTATAGTATGTGCGTCCGTAAAGATGTTTGTCAATATTACAAGAAGAATAAAAAAATAGGGAATGAAGATTGATGAAGATGGACACTAATGCATACCGTGTCGTACAAATAGAATATGGTACATATTTCGAAACATATATTCTTGTGATTTGGTTACGCTTTGCAAGTTATTTTACAATCTTAAGGGCATATCTGCTTACTTTGTCTTATATATAGTTGCTCTTTGTTTTTTGCGTTTATAATATCGATTTAGTTTATCTGATGTGCGAACCTAATGCGGAAATTTTATTAGGCGTTGAGGTTTTCTCATCAAGATTCAAAAACCACTTCCTCTTAATTGCAATGAAGTTACCTAAATTCTGTGTCATTTTGATAAAAGACCACTGAGAAACGCTGAACCAAACGATTTTCATAGGACTTTTTAAAGCTAATTTTATGTCCCGTAGGAAGAGGGTTGAGAGCAAAGCAAGCGGTTGTAGGATAGGGCGAAATCCACGGCTCTATAATGGATGCACAAAATCTTTCTAGGCAAACTCTCTCAGTTGTGCTGTTAGAGATAAGATGTGTCTGGCATTGTCGTAATCTAAGACTATGCTTTTGCTATATTCACAGAAAGGTTAAGGTAGGTAAGAGTAGGTTTTCGGTAAATGGGTTGAGTTAGCTCGTTGCTCCTCGGTAACTACAATCACGATTTCATCAGACGATCGGTCGACATGTAGACAATTATACCTAAGTCAATTCCGCCGTTGACGCGGAAATCGTCAATACATGTACACGTTACCTATGACGTATATTTCCAATCATAGAAACATTTAATGAATTTTAAATACATCACAAATCGTGGGTGCTAAGCTGTTCATATATTTTCTATTTAGATGGTGGTTCTCACTTGTGTTGTTTTTATACCGTAAACTACGAAGGCACAAAGGTATGTTAAATTCGTGTGGATGTATAAAATACCAAGGAAAACTCCAGATAGACTCACATTTTACTGTACCAATCATTCCAGAATTACTTTTTGAATTGATCTAAGCTTTCATGTTTGTCTGCTCGTCTGTCCGTTTTTTCAGTCTTTTCCTCAATGTATAGGTCGCAACTTTTGAGACATTTTTATAAAATTTGGGCGCACCAACGCGTTTTAGCGCAAGGACGAAAGCCATTGAAAATAATCCGATTCAAACCACTTATGCTGATATAACGCCTTATTTTAAAATGTCGTTATATTAGTACTCAGTTTATTGGTGTAGCGCATTTAATGGAAAGCCATGACTTACTAGAATATTTGTGTTTGTTTTAAAAAAGGAAAGATTTTAAAATTTCTCAAATTCATTAAAACTTTGTAGTAGTTTTAGTTTTAAAAAAGTTATCATAAAGGTTATTGAATATGAAGCGTAAGGGTTTGCTTGTATTGTAAGGATACACAAGTTATAAGTGACCAATTTTAGAAATTGTATTTTATTTCTCTTTAATAGTATATTGGATTATTGCACTGCACCACGCTACAAATACCACGCAAACACTGTTTCGGCGAGTAATTAATGTACAAGAAAACATATCTGTTTGTTTTCTTCTCTTTTTAATTTCTCGCTTATGCTTTTCAAACTAATAATTTTTTTTTTTTTTTATCATACACTGTTTCCTAAACTCAGGCAACTTTTGTAGTCGACCGTTTATATAGTTCGAGGTGTCAAAACTGTTAAAAAATTAAATGATATCACTAAATGGAAACGTTTTACACAAACAAATTCTTGCTTAGAGCCTATAGAAGTGTGAATAGTGGGCTTAGCCTCAATACGGCCCTATAAAATAATGTGAAAGCCACTTTTTTGCATGCAATTCTGTATCCGTTTAATTCCGAGCTTAACTGTAAGAATTTATATGCGCTGGTCACTTTTCTTAATTTCAATAAAAGAGCCCGTATAGGAGAATAGAATAAGAAGGAATGCAAAATTATTCTAATAGTAGTTACGCATGTGAAAACCATAACATGCATTAAGTAAATTGCTAGACAAACCTGATGTAACTCCACAAACAAACATATTATTCACATACTCACACATATATTTATATACGGATATATAAGGAATGACCACAATATATTGTACATGCACATACAGTATGTAATGTCTTTTTTTCGTATTTTTTATTTTTTTATTTTGGTTCAGGAGAAAATTAAAAGTTCTCTACCATCTGTGTTTAGGGAAAAGGATGCCAAGGATGTAAAAGAATGTTATTTAAAGTTTAGACAAACAAAAGAAAGCCATCTATCAAATGCGAATTTTCTCTCTCTTCAGTCGTTTATGTTTTTTCTTTTTTTTCATTCGAAAATTAATATCACACAAGAATGGAGCTGAATTTAAAATACATATACTCATGTAGGTGAGGCTTTATGAAGAATGTGGGGCAAACAGAAGAAAACAAGTTTTGCTTGCGAAGATTTTTGTTTCAAAAGAAAGCACTTTTATGTTGTTCATTTAGGTCTGGCTATATACATGTGATGCATAGACTACACTTTTAAAATGTTTGGCTTTTTAGGTACGTGTATATGTATGCATATACTCATATGTATGCTCTGTTTGTCTTTATAACACAGTAGCTGAATTTGGTTTGATGTTGGCACTTCACTGAACGTACAGGTTAATGCATGAGAAACATAGTAAATTTGTACGTATGCATGTGTGTACTTGTAATGAAAGGTATGAAAATATGTCCCACTATTGGCAACTCCTACTGTGCACGTCATGCATATATATGTGGTGTTGTGTAGGACGACAGGCCAAAGTAAGGGCAACAACGGAAGCGTGAGTGCATGTAGAACATGCACAAAGTGCACTAAGAAGAAGACGAGAGTGTAATTTGAATTCCAAAAAAAAAAAAAAAAAAAAAAAAAAAGAAACAGAAAAAACAGAAAAAAAGAACGAAAAACGTAGAAAAAAATTTGGGTAAAGTTTATAGTTTACTTACTGAAAGCTCAAGTGTTATAGTATGAACACACGACAATGGTATGCATGTGTATGACAGCAGTAACGACAAGAACTGTGCAGAATAAACTTGGCTTAGAACATGACTAAAATTTGTCTATTTCCAGTGAACTTTAGACTTTAAATACTTGACATAACATGCTTGCAATGAAGAACATAAAAGAAATTATATCCAAAACTCAGGATGCCATATAAAGAGACACCGGGAATGTTGATACTGAAAACCAGTGAAGCTGAAGTACTAGCAGAACGTAGACAGGCACATACAAAAAGTTTAAAACATTAACACAAAGAGTGTTATTTGACTCGCATGAGTTGTACATAGCTATAAAAAGGCTTATCCGTATACATGATCAACGTCTACATGAATGCTTGTAATTAAACACAAATACATATAACACATATATGTATATAAATAGATGTATGTGTAGCATATGAATACATCTTATAGCCGATGAATGACACGTGAGTGATTTCCTTATAATAGTACGACGTTATGTCACTAAGTTAATTTGATATGTCAAAATTGTATGTGGTCGTTGCTTTAAAATAAAAACTCATTACACAAGTCCATAAATATGCATGTATGCATGCAAAATATACGAAGTGATGCATTTATTTTAAAACTATAAGAAGTGTAATCAATTTATTGTATAAGTCACTCAACAAGTATGCGCGTTTAGTGACTAGCTGAAGAAATTGAAATTGTAATGAATAGGGAGTCAGCGCCTAGAAAACGCTATAAAATAATTTCATATCTACACATTGACTGCCAGTGCATCATAAAGAGAAAATGCTTCTCTCTTTTTATTATATTACACATAATATTTACTATATTATAAATATTAACTCATAAATGCAAAAGTAGTCATCTGCATTTACAATTTTATTTTATAAAGTAATACGTTTTTCATTATCGAACTCCTAATTTACAAACGGATATGCTAAGCGACCCCGCTGCACATATGATTTGGCGTATTCAAAATTCAAAAAAGATTTAAAAATATATGCTGTTAACTTTTAAATGATATCTTATGTGATATAGTAAAGTATAATAGGAAAAATGTAGTATTTTGCGAAGCATAAAAGACAATATTGTCCAATACGATATACTGTTCTAGTCACAGGCCCTATTTAACTTGTACAAACCTTAAAATGTAGCATCGTTTTGTGGTTTCAGAAACCTATTTCTTAATAGCAGTAAGTACATTCTGAATTCTCGGTCATAAGAGTGCATACAAATTCTAGCTCAACAATGCGCTTATATTTAAAAATCTAACATAAATAAAGGAATTTAAAAATAAACATTGAAGAAGATTATTAAGCATACCTTTAAAACATACCTTTAGGACAAAGAAACCGATTTTTTTCGAAAAATATTAAGAAAAAACGTTGGAGCCATTTTCTTAAGGCGTAGTTTAACTTAATCACCTCTACGCCACGTAATACAAATGATCCCAATTTGAATCTAAAAAAAAAAAAACATAATCATCTAAAAATATCTACATTCCCATATTTTAAATGAATAACAAAAATATAATTTTTGCTCAAGACAAGTAAGAACATTACATACTACACCATTTCGCCTAGTACCGTCATTTACTCGTTTTAGTTTTTTGTTTTTTTTTTATATTTTCTTGCGTTAGCTTGCAATCCCAGAACCCTAAGAATATCTTTCTCCGCTCAAATATTACTTCTCGATGATTATACGCGCAGAACTGTGTCCCGCGGTGCGCCTGTCGAAGAAAGTCTCATAAATTTTACATAGACAATAAGGCAAGGAAATGTATAATTTTATTGTTAAACTCATAATTAATATGTAGATCTTCGTCAGATGCTTCTAAATTACTGGCGCAAGTCTTAGCCTAATATCTACATAAATTTTCTTTTCAAACACTGCTTCTGAATGAACTTAAGACTATCTAAACGCTTCGAAGGAATTAGAAATCAGCAAGCAAAACATTAGACTGCAATTTGAACTAATAGAGGGTGACATTCATTCGCCGGCTTTTTAACAACATATAGATATTAGTATCTCTAGTAGAGCCTTAATATATTCTGTTCATTTGAAACTACCACAATGCCGAACGAGCTATGAATTGTTCAATCTGTTCCGGGCAGTCTTTAGAATGATCAGCGAGTATTACCTTTTAGACGCTAGTATGATTAAAACCATTATATTACATAACTAACTGCCTAATTTTTCATAGTTTGTTCAAACTCAGATAAACTAGGTCATAAAAACTTTTGTAAATTTTTCTCCGCGATATGTAATTATATAATTTGACCTCGTTTTCTCTGCGCACTGAACAAGATGCATTTAAATATGTTATAAATCCAATTTTTATGGCATTTGCAATGGTACCGTATAGTGCTTGTTCAGATTATAGATTGCCTTAACTTTTCCTTAATTTACTATAATTGCTTATAAAAATTGTTACACATTGTTACATATCAGCGTATATACATTTATCCCAAACTATTATTGCTACTGGTTATTATAAGTCATTTTCAATAATGTTCTTTCTTTTTATTTTACTTTGTATTCGGCTAATGATATAATTTGTAGCGAAATTTGTTAAATAAATAAATAAATATCTCTTTTCAGAATTTTTTTTCACAGTTTTTTCGGCGTTCTGGGCCGGTATGCTCAATTTGACGAGGTTCAAAACAAACATTAGGTCAATTGGAAAAAAAAAAAAAATTCCAAACAATTTATAATGCCTTCCCCCCTGAAATATCAATCGGCTTGAGCTGATCAATTAAAAGTTAAACACATTATGTAAGCAAGTAAAACAACCTGACTTTAGATATCTTCTAACTGCATTCCTTGCATTTTTTATTAGTTTTTTCCTTAGCTTTTTAAAAAGTGAGATTTTTTTTTTTTAATATTTCATTATTTTTGTAACTGTTGCGTTATTTTTGCATATGAAATGTAATCTTAATTAAAGCGAAGCTTTTGGTAAAATAAGAAAAAAACAAGTTCAATTTAAAATCTTGGAAAAACGTTTCAAAAAAATCTGTCCATTATGTATAAAAATTAATTTAAAACCATTGTCAAGACTAACAAAGATTTCAGTGAAAAGAAGAAAAAGTTCAACAATAAAATATGAAAATTGAATGGTATCAGTAAGCACACCCACACATATAATTCAGTCGTGCGAATGCAAAGAAAAAAAGGATAGAATTAAAGCAAAAAAATTAAAATATCTACAAGTATGAAATTCACTATTGTGTATGTACATACATATATACATAGTATACGATGCACACATATATAAGTATATAAAAACGAATATGCTTATATGTGCATTTACACTCATGTATACATCTGTCTATCGATAATAAAAATAAGTATATATATATATATATATATATATATATATATTAATGCTATTGCTAGGATTTTCATGACATATGTCAGCAATTTCTTTGTGAATTGAGAATTGATTTTAATTTTTAGCTTAGCTTAGCTTAGCTTTGCTTTGCTTTCTTCTACTCTGCTTCACTATGCTCAATCCCCAGTGTGCATATAAGAGAACTTATGCATTTATAGATGTGTATGTATATGCACAAGAGTCTTTGAATGTATTTGACAGTAATGCAACAACAAAAGTAACTAACGTATACAAATTTAAAGAACACGTCCAGTGGGTAAAGTACTAGAGTTCAATTGTTCGTTTTTAATTCAATATCATTGACAACCCAAGAATAGTAGTAGGAAAGGGTACGAATTATATCTTTTGAGGTATTTTTATATGTCTATCAATTGAGGATAAGGTTGTTAAGTTTTTTATTTAATAAATAACCATTAAATTAAATTATATACACGCACAAAGAGAGCGATCATGATCATTAAACAAAAATCAAAATGTAAGCATATCCATTTATTTAAATTAGAGCCGATAGCCTGTGTTGCTAGTGCTCAATGTCTCTTTTTTTAGTCTAAGAATTCAATTCATTAGTCTAAAATTAAAATAATAATAATAATAATAATAATATCAAATTGTTGATAACAGGTGATCGCATTTCTAGAGTAGTGAAGTAGAAGAAACGCAGCATAAAATTAAAAACAAAACTCAACGTAATTTTAAATAAATCTCAAAAGTTTCGTACGCTTCATTAATATGAAGAAACGCATTATGCGGGAGTATGTTTGCATAGAAGATGAATAAGAAAAAAATAAATTAAAATCAAGTGAACATGTTAAACTTGGTTGGAACCGAATTTTTTATAAGGTTATCTTAAAAAAAAAACAAAAGAAATAAAATGAGCAAAATTCTCATCCATGTTCAGGTGCATTCAAAATTTGGAATATGCCAAAAATTTATATATATTATGGGGTTTTTGAAACTTGTTTCTGCGCTTTCTAAAGATATTGAAAAAAAAAAATTATACTTTGATACCTTTATACAGGTACTTCAGCATCGCCCACAGAATATGCGTTCCAATTTTTCTACATTTCTTTGCTGCAGTTTATGAGTAATGAGCAAAAAACCAATTGTTCATTCCTTTTGAAAAATAGAGGTGCTCTCAGTTTACGTGATGCTGTAGGCGTGTCCTTCGACCGATGGTCCATTATCAATACCAACCTGCGTGCAAGAACTTCCAATGTTTCCACCATATTTGAAGTCGATAGCTTCACTTTTGCGTGTAGAAGAATATTTATAACAGACATTATACAGACGTACAGATGGTGAGGCGCACATACTTAAAGGATTTAGTGTTATGATGCTAATCAAAATTATATATATACTCTGTGGGGTCTCTGATGCTACCTTCTGGACGTTAGAAACGTTTTGACAAAATGAATACACCCCTCATTCTTCGGTGATGGGAATAATAATAACGAAAAATAAAACCAGGAATCAAATATAAAAAGATTAGTGAAATTTAATTCAAAAATTTCAAAATAAAATCATAAATGAAGAAAAAATCATTTAAAATCAATTGCAAAATTGAATCCATTTGGATATAAATTTTAAACAATTTTTTTATAGTAATATATTAGTTTGGGGAAAAAGAAATCCATTATTTTTTCGGTAGATGGCTGCGCTGATAGATTTCTCGTAAAGTATTGATCAAACAATCTCAGATTTATGCTCGTTGGAAAGGTGACATTTCGCAGTAAAAAAAATTCTTTTGCTGTTTCTTGTTTGGTGCACTCAGTTGTGAGTTACAGCGTGTTAAAAATGGAAGTGAACAAATAGAAAATTCGGTACATTTTACAGTTTTTCTTTGACAAAGGCGAAAATGCAAGCCAGACGGCTAAAATTGTGAATGGTGTTTATGGTTCCGATCCTGTAACAGCCAGCTATGTGCAATTTTGGTTTCGTAGATTCCGTTCAGGAATTTTTGATGTTAAAGATGCACCTCGCACAGGTAGGCCGGTCGTCGAAAATGTCGATAAAATCGGAGAAATGATCGAAGATGACCGGCATGTTAGCAGTCGTAACATCGCCCAGGAGCTAAAAATCGACTATAAAACAGTTTTAAACCATTTACACAAAGCTGGATTCAAAAAGAAGCTCGATGTTTGGGTGCCACACCAATTAACAGAAAAAAACATGATGGACCGAATTTCCATCTGCGAAGCCTTGGCCAAACGGAATGAGATAGACCCATTTCTTAAACGGATGGTGACTGGAGATGAGAAATGGATCACATACGATAACCCTGTGCGAAAACGATCGTGGTCAAAGAGCGGTGAAGCACCTCAAACGGTGGTCAAACTAGGGCTAACGGCCAGGAAGGTTTTGCTATGCATTTGGTGGGACTGGAAGGGGATTATTTATTATGAGTTGCTTCCATATGGCCAAACGGTAAATTCTGATCTCTACTGTGAACAACTGGACCGTTTGAAGATAGCGATTGACCAGAAACGGCCAGATTTGGCCAACAGGAGAGGTGCCGTGTTCCACCAGGATAACGCTAGGCCACACACATCTACAGTGACTCGCCAGAAACTTCGGGAGCTTGGTTGGGAAGTTTTAATGCATCCGCCATACAGTCCGGACTTGGCACCAAGCGATTATCATCTTTTTCTTGCATTGCAAAATTTCTTTAATGATAAAAAATTGGAATCTAGGGAGGATTGTGAAAATCGACTACTAGAGTTTTTTGCAAATAGAGACCAGGACTTCTATGAGAGAGGCATTTTGAAGTTACCTTTAAAATGGCAACAAATCATACAACAAAACCGTGCATATTTGACCCAAATCGGACAATCCGAAGCATGTTAAATAAAGTCCTGAAGTTCATATAAAAATAATGGATTTCTTTTTCCCCAACTTAATATATTCATAAAAACCTGTCCAGCAGTGCATTCGTAGGTTTTATTAGAATTCACTGCTGTTGTTGTAATCCGTCGGTTTCGTACTATCTTTTTGGCTACATAGATGAAAATCGTTCTTGAACATATATTATAGATATACATATATGCATATATGCATTAACAATATTACACTACAAAGTCATGCTTAGAAATATATGAGAGCACTTTGTTATATTTGCAAATAAAAGCAAAGGTGTGTGTACATGTGTATGCGGCTATATGTATGTGGTTTTGTGGTCAGTGGCATGTAAAAACAACATAATTTTGAAACGCAAAAAAAAAAAAAAAAAAAACAAAGAAAAAAGCTTGTAAAACGTGCCAACTTTCAAAACGTTAAGTTTACAGAGGATTCAAAACAAAATGAAAATGCAAAAGTTTTTAAATAAAGCGCGTCTGTCCCATATTTTTTATTATATCTCTTTTTTACTCTTACAACCTGTTTCGAACGGTCCTTGGCAACACAACATAATTTTAATACATTTTTCACAATTTTTAAATTGTTGTTATCCGTGCGTATTGCATACAGCAGCTTCGAGTTTTTTTCGTCTATATACATATATTTATATATATATACATATATATACATATTCAAAAAATGAAAAAAATATATATATACACAGGAAATATATATACATACGTATACATATATATATATATAAATATATATACATACATACACATATATATGTACATGTATATATAGATATGTATACATCGAAAAACAAGATGATGATTGTTTTCACACGAGTGTGTGTGTGTGCGTTTTCTGCGATTAAACAAACGCAAAAAAAACAAAAAGAAAAAAGTGCTGCATTAATTTAATAGACCTCTCTCGCCTTTGGTTCCCTTGGAAAGTCAAAAACCTTATCAACACGATTGCGTTGTATACCACATATCGTGCGCATACGAACATTACTATACAATTCAGTGGTAGTGGGTCAGTGCAGTGTTACAGGTCCCTAAGAGCAAATTGTACAGATTGGAACACATCGTTCACATAAGTTACACATACCGCAACACATTTATTCATTAAACTACTGCCATGAATCACAATAATGCATGCACGCATACATCTTTGTATGCATTTAAGCATATGTGTATGTTTGTCTGTGTACGTGCTCTAGTTGTACTTAAGGTACATGCATCCTTGCTGCCACTGCCATCTTGCAATTGCGGCAAATAGTCAAATTGACTAAATATATAAGAAATGCTCCCAGCAAAGCTGAGGTTCAGAAACAGAACATAAGGAACACCGAAACAGACGAAACTCACAGTTGAAAGTAATTTTCGGTATCATAAATCTATAGAAATGTGCGAATAATATTAACAAAAAAAAAAAATAAATAAATAAATGAAAAGAAGGAGGATAAATAAATGAAAAGAAGAAAAGATATAATGTACAAATGTACGTAATTTATACCCGTAAAAATTTGTAAGTAAACCTTTACATTTGAACTTGAGCATCACTTAAAAATACACTGAAGAAGAAAATTTGTGGAAATTTTGCTTTGGTTTGCATGTTTTAGTTTTCTGATAAAATCGTTAAATATAGTATATTTAATGTGTATATTTTATTATTTCGACTCACGAATATCAAAACATGTAATTTTGACCACCACTATACCGTTTCTTAATCCGGAAATATTTATTCGCTTATTTCTTTCCTAAGCTACCCCTCAAAACAACAGAAAAAGAAGATCCAAGCACCGATGGCAGATTAATATTTTAATCATGATTGCTTTACATGACTCTTTAGCAAGTTACATAGGAAGATATTATTGATGATTTGTCTCGCAATATTTTCTTACATTCTGTTATATAGGTTTGCACACAGCTTGGTACAAGAGTCACCGAAAAGGGTGAATTTCATGATATTTGTATGGTGAAGTTTGGAGAGATTTTGTTAAACAATTAAGGGAGACCCGATTTATTAGTGATTATAAACACTCTAACTGCTCTTTAACACAAAGAAATTAACAGTTGGAAAGAGGGTTGTTGGGAGCCCCGGGAACCTAGCACTATATCTGCTCTCCAACACAAAAAAATTAACAGTTGAAAAGAGGGTGTCTGTGAGCCCAGGGGCATCGATTCGATACCACGATCAAGAATTGAACAATTTCCTGTTCAGTTTAACATAAGTACCTGCTGTGAAAGACTTATGTTTTTAGGATTGATTAGACAAGCGATAACAGAAACAACCTCTATCGAAGTGAGCTCTTCTACTACTCCTTATGCTCCAGAAACGAGAAAAGAATTGATATGAGCAGTTCGAGTCCTATCTGACATCTCAGGATTTAAGATCGAATGAAATTTCGGAATAACCACAACAAGCACAAAGGCCTGTCCTTAGTAGTCAGACAAGAGAGCGTTCTTTTGTTAATGAACACAGCACACACCAAATAGTGTCCCAGCCCATTATAAGTTCGTTGTACCGTCAAAACTGAGCAGTTTGATGATCTCCATATAAGAGAACTGTTTGAGAAAAAAATAAAATATCTTCTTTTCATAGTGAAGAATTGGACACTCTCTATAGAGGTTTCTGGCAAAGGATTAGCATGTAAGCGTGGACATGCTTACAAAGTTTAATTGACTGAAAACTTGAAGTCCATTGTTGACGCACACCATAACGGAGTAATTAAAACGCTGTGTTCAACAAAGTCAAACCTATCTACGAATTTGCCAGCAAAGACTTCGAAATCATGCACTCGTTATGCTTTTCGATATGAAACTTTATATTGTTCATTCTCTGATAGCAAGAAAGACTTTACAATTTTTAATTAAAGACCTGTGTTTTCTGTTAAAATTATTTCTGGTGTTAAATTTGAAATATGTTCTGGAGCACGGCTGGGCAGCCTCTTTTATCAACTGTGGTCAGCGTAAATTGCATTTATTGTTAAAAATGCGGCATTTTGCATAAATTTTCCTGCTGCTTAAATCACTCATTTTATGGTCTTCGGCATTGATATGTGCTAGTAAATTGGATTAATAATTGGAATTTCAAACATAACGGTCCGAACTCTACCACCTCATGGGACAGCGGTCTGGAAGGCGATCTAATAGAAGAATTTTGATTTTAATGTGAAATGCAAGCAAGCCGATAAATAGTCTCAACATTTATTTTCCCCCTTTTTTTAAAATATTTCGTCATGCCATTGATGTCTGAAAATGATTTCTTGTAAGTGCCCGTTTCTGAGTTGTAAAAATTCGCGTTTGACATACCCATTTTTAGCCACTGTCCAACATAAATCAGCTCTTATATCACCAATAATACGAATAATTTTGGAAAATAAGGTCATTAAGCCATTGAGATAGCTTATTGGAGTAAACCAATCTCCTTTAACAGAATCCCAAAGCAAAAAGTTCAATGCTGTTACATGTCATGACGTTGATAGTTAGTAAACAATGGCATTCCTTACGCGATCATTGAATTTTTCTCTTAACAAACTTATTGTATCATGAGTTGTATAGCATATTGCATCGTCTTGTAGAAACCATATATCGTCTAATTCAAAATCATTTAAATCACGCTATAAAAACAGTAATCATGTTTCTGTGGCGTTCTCAGTTAGCGCGCCATCTTACTTCTCAAAAATTATCGCTTTCAGTGTACAAATGACACCCGACCGTTAATTGTTAACGCACGTGGAGGCCTTTTGGGGACAGCAAGTACGTTTCTTTCACTCTGGGCAATTTCCCTTAGTTACGAAATCATTCAGCCAAATGTGAGCATCATCCCTCCTGCAGGAATCCGCAGCCCATATAGATTCATTATATTTGTAGTAAATTTAAATAATTTCTTCATTGCGTGTACCGTTAAACGATACTAAATACAAATATCAATTTTGGTAGGAATCTGCAAAATTAAACCGGCGCATTCTAAAAGCAGAAATATATATATATATATATATATATATATATATATTTTATAGGTTATATACAAAGGTTGCCTATGAACTCGCCACGTGATACAGGGGGTGATCTTAGGGTTGACAGTAATGGCATACGTAACACCATCGTAAGAAGTGAAGTTTTTTCTTTCCGTGCTGTAAGCATTTAAAAGGGTTTGTCATGCAGGCATTGTTAGGTTCGGATTCATTGAGGTTAGAATTTTCTTGCAGGCGTAAAGTGAATTTTTTTTTAAATAGTGAACAGTTTGCTCGATGAATTTTTACGCTTTCGAATGTGAACTGCATCGACGTTGACATTATCGTTGTCTATCAAACTATAAAAAGTACTATTGGCTTATGGTGGCCTGTTAATTTTAGTCAGCGCCGCAATTCGCTGAGAGATCCGCTCAAGGAAAGTGCAATAAAAATTAATTTTTCGCGCATCTCAAGCTATATCGCAATTCACTAAAATAGTGGACATTTTTTTTTATTTTAATATTTTCATGCGTCTTCATTTTATAAAAATTATAAAAAGCGATAATTTTTATATAAATAAACTCAACAATTTTCACATATTTTCTTAGTAGTAAAGTTCGTCCATTTGTCTTATGCATTCATGTAGATGTAAATACTTTGGGTGCATATATAGATATAGATATTTAAATATATATATATATATACATATATATATATGTACTTGCGTATATGTGTGTATGTAAGAAGGAATTGGTCTGTAATGTACAAACAACTAACATTGAGTTATTCATGCAAAGCAACTGTGGCTTATATCAAGGCTTGTTCCTGCATACGTACACACACAATAGTAAACATTCTCATATGCACATATATGTAGAAATGCGTGCGTTTTGTTTGACTTTATATGGCTGTGTTGTTATTTTCTCAATGTTTGTGATTGTCAGCTTGCATGAATGAATGAATGAACGAATAAACCTATGAATGTTGCATATGTATTTATATAAATGCATATGTGTGTATATATATACGCACATGTTTGCATATATGCATGCATGTATTATTGTATTTAATCGGATGAGGGTTTGAGCATGTGTAAGTGCTAAATAAAAATGGTGTTTCGCTTTTTTAAGATTTCGCACATAAGTGCTCTTAAGGGTGCTCAACGGAATATTAAATGTGTTTTTGTGTTCATTCTTCTGTTGATTCTGAAAATTTTACCAATGAAAAATTGCTACTGACTTTATATATTATCAAACATATATATACATACTTATACATCTACGCTCATATATGAACAAATACATTTTTTCTTCGCTTTTTCGCCGTATTTTGGCTAAATAACAATAACAGAGCAGTGGACTTGAATATATTCATATGAGTGACTGTTAGCAAAACGATATAAGGATGCATGGATGCATGGATGAGTATGTTTGCGGGAGGGAAATTCATACAATATCGTGTGAAAAAAAAAAACAAAAAACAAAAAAAGCTATAAAACATGAGCGCAAATAATTTCTTGTTGAATATTGCTAGAATGCTCAAATGTAATATATCATGTTGGAAGAAGGATGGAAGGAAGAAAGAGAAAGATAGGGAGATAAAGATAAAGAAAAACAGAGAAAGAAAGAATAGTCCTACAAATCCACACGCACATTACATTTTAAGAATATAGTTTTATATCAAAATAAAAATTTCTATTATATGAGTGAATAAACGCCATAGAATGCGAGTGCGTGTGTACTCTTTTTTCCACAATTTTTTTAATAAAACCATTTCATTTTTCAGTGTTCTTTATTGTAATGGAAAAAAAGAAGACAAAAAGCAAAGAAATGATGGATTTAAAATTTTAATTGAAAATTGTTTTTGCAGTAGTTATAAACTCTTTATATGTTGCCGCAAAACACCATTGAAATGACCTCCGCTATTGCAAAATACACACTAACACTTTATATAAATTTATGTAAGCAGATACACATGTACAACAGCTTCGAAAGGCATAAGGCCAGGTCTTTCTTCCTCATAAGGGGCGAAGTTGTTGTTTCTGCTATCACTGTTGCTGTAGCTGTTATTATTGTTATTGTATAGAACGCTCATGTCGTTGAGCGACATGAAATTGTAATTTATGTTAAGTGTCAGCCCTCAGAGCTATAAAATTCCAACATGTGACTGTTAGTCGAAATGTGTGTTCAACATACAATACTATGTACATAGTAGCATATATACATACGTAAAATATGTATGTTTGCAGTAGCACACCAAAAATTTTAGGCTGTGACGTTTACAAGTGACATTGTATGTCACCAGTAGACGAAATATTGTTTCAGCAAAATTACATAGGCTATAATAGAGGTTGCTGCTGTATCCGTCGTTACAAATAAATGCAATCCAAGTGACCCAGTTTTGTATGTATAGGTCTTGCTACTATACGTAGCCAGTCGTTGGGCTGCCTTGTAACGCATACGTATTACACATACAGTAGTATGCTGAAGCACATCAGTATATGTCACATGTTTAATCTTAGAAATGCTATAAACCAATTGGTCCCCTCTCGAGGATTACGCCGGTTACATTAGCAATAGCAACACAATGTTGATAATAGCATAGAGCAAAATCTTTAATCTGTTTTATAGAGAAATGCATAGAGAGACATAAAGTATAATCTTGGAAAAATGCAGTCCACAAAATTGCTCTTGCACTAATTAATTCGAAATCAGTTGCAAATTAATGATATATTGTCATCAAAGTAATCATATAATAATGAATTTTTTGTATAATTTGAACCTAATTATACTTCGAAAATGCCTCTGCTTAGCAACGCTCGCTCGTCGTCCCAATTGCAAGCAAAATTTCCAAGTAAAATGATGATGCCAAACACGCAGTCAACTTTCCCGTGTTAAGGCTATTATGATAAAAGTAAAAACAAGTAACGTTATGCACTTACACATATAGATACACTTTTCACATTTCGCCCATTGGCTTATTCGTTTACCCGCTCGTTCGCTTATACCAAACAAAGTTTTTCGTCAGCAAGGGACAACATATAGTAAACAATTTATTTACAGCATGTTCATGTTTATAAAATAATGGTGATTGTTTTACACATTTACATGTCCATCTGCAAGGATACAAATATGTACGTGCGCGACTGTGCGCTTCCGTATACGTTTATATAGATCCGTTTATATAGATGTGTTAATGGATGCCACTATTAATTAAATGCTATGTTAGTTTGTGTAATTTGCAGTGGTAATAATAATTCTCGCTTTTGTCTCACAACTTAGTAAACAGCGCGCAAAAATGGAAAGAGCGAAATGTAAATGAAAAGTTCAGGGCGAGTCTCACGCATCTTACATAGAAAAAAATTAACCTAAATATGTTTTAATAAATTTCAAATATATATTAAATAATATTCTTTTTTTCACATTTGCTTTTGGTATAAATATGTTCATATGGATATAAAAAACTTTTTCAAATTCAGTTAGCTACAACCTGTAGAACGGAATACGCAGTTCTTGGATTGATAAGATTTTTTTTTTTTTTTTGTTTTGGTTTCATTGGTAGTGCTCTTATAAAGTGGTTAAGATAAACGGTTTAACATTTTATATCTGCAAATTATGTTTCAAATTGAGTAACAAATTTAATATGTTGTTTTTAGCTGAAGCCATTTTACTACCTCACCCATTAACAAAATAGAATCAATTAACGGGTATTACTACCATTCCATTACGAGCATAGTGTTATCATTATCGACATCGGCCATACATACAACCACTAAATACTATTTTTCTCTATTCTATTATACAACGACGATTACTGCGTGACATTAATTCGCATAAATGAATAAACTGAAAAACCTTGTTTCATGCTTTCGTTTTAGATGTTTACGACAATTTTTTGTAGTAAATGCTTGCCCGCCTAATTTTAACGTTAAATTAATCGAATATCAGCTCAGGATGTTTCACATATCTTCCAACACGTCTTTGGCAAAACAAATAAATGAATTTCTTTCCATATCAGTTTTTACTGATTATAAAATACCAAGCATGCAAGTATGACGTTCACATGTGTTGCGCCATCAACAAGTTTCAAAGACGCATAATTGATAAATTGAAAAAATGTTTGCATAGTAATGTTCTCCTGTGTTCAAAGTATCGAAATTTTTTCTAAATGAAGAGGAAGCGCGTATAGCAACAACTTTGTTATTTCATCTGAGGAAAACTGCTGCTAAACCGTAACGATTGCTTCAAAAGGCAGCTTATATTGAATATGCTCCACCACAAAATAGGTGCGAACGATTACCTTGGCGTTTCAGATTTTGAAATTTCGATATTACACACCCTTAGAAAATCGTCGGGAAGCTATGAAGGCAAAGAATGTCAAGCACTGTTAACGGAAAACAACAAAAAACAACAAGAAAACGCCTAAGCGGTTTCCAGTCATCTACGAGACACTGGAAAAACTAGCAACGTAATAGACGCGCACTACATGAATTGAACAAGAGGTAGATGGATTAATAGAAGATAGAAGACGTAGGAAAGATAATCGTTTTGCAACTGGGGGTAAAAAGTGGATTTATTTTGAAAAACCTCCGCACAAACAGTCATGGATAGACGCAGAGCTACCATCCAGATCGACGGGGAAACCAAAGAAGTATGGTCTGTTCGCTACTCGGCCAGGATATCATCAAGTTCACGATCAAACCAATACGTTGAAAGCACTCATCTGCGTAGCTCTAGCCCAGCAAACCAGCAAAAACATTATATTCAAACGAAACGGACCCTTACATAGCCTACACCACTGCTTCTAATAAAATTCTTCATTCTTCTAAAAATGTCATGATCTGACGCATACAGTCTTACTTTTCATGAGCGTTCTTATGTGGAAAGAGTTTGACAAAATAGATTTATGCGATCCAAATTTAACAGAATAAATTTATATATCGAATTACTCTTGTGTACCAACTCACATCATAAAATACTAAAAACTCGACTATTGTGCGATTAAAGGACTCATTTTTCATGAGAACCCTTATACGAAGTAGAGTTGAAAAAAAAGGGTCAAATCGTTCCCAAATTTTCTTTATTCATTTAATATGCTAATTGTTCGCACGTATTTTCTTCACAAAATACGGTAAATGAAAACTTGTTCCTGTTTTATAAGAACCTTTAATGTTGGAGTAATTTCAAAAATAGTAGAGCAATTTTCATCATTTTCAATTCCAGCTTAGTTATAGAATAGGTAAACTAATAACTTCGTGGCGTGTTTTTCAATATATGGTCTTTCGCTAGTGTTGGTCTAAAAATATTGATCTCATCAAGCCGTAGTAGAGCGTGTTTGGAAGATGATAATGCATAGAACCGTAAAACAGGGAGAGTAGTAACATTTGTTTATTCAGTCAACAGAAATTTATTTTCATTATTGGTGTCACTGTCTTATGAAAGAGTTCGCATCGTTTATGGTAAAGATACTTCGTTAAAACTAGCAGCACTCAAATGGGTCCCCCTTTTTCGATGTGGAAATTGCAACTTCGAAGATAACGTTACAGTCTTATACTTTAAGCGACCGACCATTGAAAGAATCGATGAAACTTCAAGTTAAGACATCGTTACGAAATTAAAATGTAGTAAAAAAATGGGTTTGAAAGAAGCTCGATATTCGGATGCTAATGGAAAGTTCATAGAGTTGAATTTGCATTCGTGAATCGCTGCTAAAGCAAATCGAATTAAAGCCATTTTATTAAAGCTCATTAGTTAAAATTTAAATTAATTAAATCATTCAAGCTCGATGTCTAAGTCTTCTAATTGAACGACTACACTTTTCTAGATCGTATAGAAACCCTGTCATATTAATACCACGTTTGCCTAACTCATGGACCGGACTACTTTTAATTGTTCGTAATGCTAGATATTGGAATGCCTTAACACTGAGTTTGAAATTCTTTAATGATTCTTTGAACAATTTTAAAAGGAAATTTATCGCGCTCTTAAACTCATAAAGTATACTCTGTTGTTGAAAGGAATTGATGATTACAGAGTCCATGGAGCAAGATGATTGCATACGCAGCAATCTGTCTGATTTGTATACTCACTTATGTTATAATTTCTCTTTGCATATAAAATATATCCAAGTAATTAGGTAATAATCCTATGGCTTTATAGTTAATTAATAGATGAATAAGTAAAAATAATAAGCGGATCATATACATACATACATAATGTGCGAGAATATCACGGATATCAAAAATTAATTAAGAATTCATCAACAAGTATGTCACACACAATTTTTAATAATTCGACTAAAATTAAGAAGGCTTGACTGGGGTGTTTTGCTTCATCCCTCACATTGCCTAGATCTTGTCCTGCCCGATTAGAGGTTGTTTTGCTTTTTCTGCTCTGCCCCTTAAAGGTACAATGTTAATCTCATAAGACGCCTTCCTTCACTTGGCTCGGCTTTCATCTCCGAAATATCAGAAGTACCACAATTATTTCGTATAACGGTACAACTCAAAAAAAAAAAAAGAAAAAAAAAGGAATAATGTTAAGCCACAAAGTTTTTCTTTTTTAATTAATATATCATTACCTTTTATTAAAACACGAGACGGTACACTTTTCACAAAAGAAGCGTGAAGATGGAATGGATGATTGGTGCAGGCAATATGATAGCGCTTGTAAGGACGTTTAGGTTTTTTGTTCTCTGAGTTTTATAGTACAAAGTTATTAAATGTCATCACGGATGTTTAGATACCAAACGATTCCCAACCTTTACGTATTTTTCTGCATTTTTCTAAAGTTATGTAAAGCACGAACATTCTATCTTTTTTCCCTGTAAAATTTTCACTTTATTGATATTGCAATAGATGCCAAGTGATACATAAGTACATTTTCTACTTATGTAATTGACGTCTCAGTATTGTAATCGGAGCACATTATTCGCACGAAAACAACAGACGGCAACAGTTTACCAAGGTTCTAGTATAGATTTCAAATATCTTTTAGCACGCAAAGTAAGTGACTGCTAAAATTGACGACACTGAAGAGCAGAGGCGTTATTACTATAATATTATATTAACTTGTCGCTAAGTAAAATGCTGAAAACATCAAAAAATATGTATATATGTAGGTATAATGAAAATTCTTTAAAATAAATTATCTAGAGAATGTGATTACGTAGATGATCTCAACGTAATAACATTGGTCGAAATAAAGTTTTATTTAATGATAAACTTTATCAACATTACTTTTGCAAAGGCAAACAAACACACACGAAGAACACAAAGCAGAGTGTGCTGTTCAATATTCTTCATAATATAAACAAATATAACGGTATATGAACATATGCATGCATATTTGTAACGTTTGTTAATGTGTATGTTGCGTTGCCTGTGCACATCTGTACTTAAGGTTTACTGAAATTGATTTTAAGAAAACGCTAAAAAAAAAAAACAACATAAATATATTAGGTTTTGTTCTATCATAAGGGTAAGTTAGGAAAAGCGTAAGCAGCGTAAAATTGCTTCACATTTTGTTGGCAATTTAGCAGACAATTTGATGCTTGATCGAAATTATTGTCATTTTTCATGAGTTGACATTGACTTCATGGTAACGTATACTAATACCCACACTCATGGCCGACTCATGCAAGCTTTCGCTATTATAAATACACTGTGTAAAACGTTATTTTCCTATCTACCTATCTTTCCTATCTATATATATATTTATTTTTCTTCATTCTTCTTTTTGTTGGAATTCAATTGTCGGTTGGTATGGAATGGAATCGAATGGGATGCGAAGGAGAGGCACACAAGAGGAGAGATTATAACAAATAAATAAATAAATAACTAAGCACATTCTTTACAAGTTGCTAGTGCAGTTGTTGTAAATTGCTAACTGTTAATATTAGAACAGTACATGTACGTGCTTGTGTTAAAATACTTTCACATAGAAGTCAGTTTTTTTTTGACTTTGTCAAAGTGAAAAAGGAAAAGTTATATCATCCCTTCTGTTCTTGTATTTAGCTCCTGTTTTTGGCTGAATGTGCACGCTTTTATTAAGCGTGTTTTAGTTACCAACTTACGACCAAGCAAAAGTTCCTTCGTTTTTCGTTATTTTCCCCTTTTTTTTCATTAAACAAATAAACATTAATTCCTTTTATTTTCTTTTGTATATAAATAACATTCATTTATTCAATGTCTGTGCTTTTTGATTCAGTCGTGAGCAGTGTCGATAATTTATAAACGTAAGGAATAATAAAATTTTAATACTTATTTTTCGCAAACACACACACTCGTTCGTGTTAAAAAATTTTATGTAGAGAACTGTAGAGAAATCATAAAATCGTTATATTGTAATAAATGAACAGAAACAGAAGCACGGCTTTAAAGACTGCTTTTTGTTTCTTAAACATGTAGTGCACAATAAATGCTTGCGTGTATTGGAAAAATTGAAACAAAATATATTAATCTTTATTTATTGTCTCTTTATTTTGAAAATAAATTTACACAGTATGTATTTAAAGGTTGTAGGGTAACTTAGATAATATGCTCGCCTGGGATCCAAACTTCTCCGCACTTGGGATTGGAACCCGCTACCCTTGAGCTGTAAGTCACCACCGTTTGTCTATTCGGTTACTCATACCGTACAATATATGTTAAATATAACCATTTTCTACAACCTTATCCCATTTTTCTGGCACTATGGCGATACCATGTTGAAATAACTCGTATTGATTTGGCAGCCATCACATTATCGACCTATGGTAACCAATTTCCTTCCTTCGATGCAACAATCGACTATGACCTTGTTAATTGTTGAGCGGCTTTATCATAGGTTTTGCGGTCTTGCTTCATCTTTTGGTGGATTGTTAGCGGGTTGTCCGCATAAAGCGAAATCCCACTTTTTGTAGTCAGAAATCGTTGTTTCATAGATATAGTAAAAATTGAAAAATTCACTTTTGTACGTCTAACTCTGCAGCAATTGAATATATACACATAAAATTTTACACAAATGTCGAAAACAGTGTTACCAAGCTACAGCAAAGAAAAAAAACTTTGGAGTAATTCAATTTAATGTTAAGTCGAATAAAAATTGGAAATGCCCGCAATCACGCTCATAATAGACTAAACGCTGCAAAGTTCGTTAATGCATAAATAAGGATCGTTCTTAGCTTCAATGGAAATATGGACGCGAATAGCACCCTGGTACACTCGCAATAGGAGAGAGACGGTGACTTGTAATTTTTAGCAAATTGTAATTTGGAACTTAATGTAAATAGTTCATGACTGTTTTTCATGTCGAAAAATCCCTATTGACGCGTAAATGTTATATACAAATCTGATCACACAAGAATTTCGAATCAGTTTGTTGTACTTTTTTACGTTTGTATACAATTTATTGGGAAAATGAACACACAACAAGACGCAGGGAGTGATTTACGTTATTGAAAAAAAATTACTCCACATCCGTTATCATGTAAGCTATCAGTGTTTGATATTGCATATGAAAATTATATTGGAAATAAGGCGGTTTTTTTGGAAGCACTGTATGTTGGAAAATATCCGCATTAGACGTTTGTTATATAGGCAATGTTACGAAAAATTTCGCGGAATCAAAAGTTGCAAGTGGTATAATAGCATATTTTACCACAATGATTAATGTGGCGGTCCCCCGAGGTCCCACGAAGCCTGTTCCCCCAAAAGATATACGGACTCATGGTAGGGACCATAATGAAGGAAGGTAGGTGCAATTTTTGAAAATAAATGCAAATTTTCAGGTTGTAAAGCATTTTCACGGACTGAATGCATCAAGTTTAGGTTTGCTTTGTTTCGCAATAAAAGTCGCAATTGCTGCACTGTATTTCATTCATAAATAATGTAAGCATTCCTATACTAATAAATAATATAAATCTATGACTATGCGTCTACCTCTACAATAATTGTAGTAACAAATGCATATTATTACCAAAAGTCTAGATATCACTTTGTTCAAAATAAACACTCAATATTATTAAAATGATTTTTAAAATTATTTTTTGCGTAATCTTTGACAGCATTCCAACAAGAACCAATTTTTTAACATATAAAATATTTAATATTCAAAGTTCATGCAATTAAAGGTTATCTAAGATGTTTTATCTACTATGTCGAGCTAGGTCGTTAGGCCTGACTCAATTAATTTTCGCACTCAAGTTAAGAATTTTAATAAAGAAAAATTAAAGAGTAAAAGTTAATAAAATTACAACTTTTATCTAAGCTTTCTACTTGATATAGGTGCTTACATTAACGACAACTACAGGTGAAAATAATAAAGTATGAAAATCGAGAGGGAGGGAAAATGGCTACCATACGAATTAACGGAAAATCCCATTACGAACCGTTTCAACGTCGTGGTTTCATTGCTTGCCGCATAAAAAAAGAAGTTCTCTGTTGAAAGGTGGATCTTTTACGATAATCCTAAGCTCAAAAAGTCATGGGTACCTAGAGGAGAGCCGTCCACATCATCGCCGAAACGGAACATTCGTGGCCATGAAATTTTCCTTTGCCTATAGTGGGATCAGTAATGTGTATTGGATTACGACTTTCTAAAATCGAATGGAACTGTAATTGCAGATAACTACCGACATTAATTGAATAAATTGAACGATGTATTGGTGGTACAAAAAGATCAGCAATACCGGTTAACGTATGCAAAGTCATTCTCTTGCATGACAACGCTCTTGCCACACGTTGTAAGAGTTATCAAGAGTTATCACTGTTGCAGCTCGAAGGAGAAGTTCTGCCGCACCTAGCATAGTCACCAGACATGACGAGTTTTGATTACCGCTTGTTCAGATCGACGCAGCTTGGCTTGGTTGACATGAAGTTACGAAATACTGAAGAATTGCGAAAACGAGTCGATGATTGGGTGGCTGTCAAACCAATACAAGGGCTACATAAGGTAAATAGTCTTGAATGTGTGATCCTACGAGTTATGAAAATTTTAAACATTTAATAAACTTTCCCTTCTTGGGTTTAAATCGCTTCTTACACGAGACAATTAGCACCGATGTGACTGCCATTATAACTGTTTTTCCTCCAGATTTCAAAAAATTCATCGACTTCATCTCAAGCAATTTTGATTAGGGAAATGTTGTTGCAAAAAATTATCAGAAAAAATTTGTTTTTTTTCCCCTGTTTGCGCAGAATGTACGCATTAAAGGGGGGTTTATAAAATGCGCCAAAGTAGTAGCAGTAGAAGGGTTAACAATCATTCAAGAAATTGAACCCTATGTCGAAGCATTCTTTACTATTGTATTAAGCAATGTTTAATTTTACTAGATTATCATCCTATATTAATGCGACCTTAGCTATTTTTTACAAAAATTTTTGTAATTACATAAAGTTTTTTTTTTTTTGTATGTCTACTTAATCTTCTCATTAATATTTTATGTTTTGTAATTTTTCTTCTGTTGGTATATAGTTTCGTCAGGTCGATGTTTGTTGAAGGATAAAGTAAGGACGTCTAAGATGGAATATAAATATATATATTAGGGCCCAATTAGCCACCCAGCTAAACCATATATAACATAAAACTTTTTAAAATATTAATAGGTAGGTGTTATGAATATTGCAAGCTATAAACGAAATTTTTCTCTGGTTAGCTATTTTCTAATTAAATGGATTAAACTGGTACGGGTTTTTTCTCTAAACTATCTAGCATAATTTTGCAGCTAGGTGAAGATTTTAGAAATATACTGATATAGATTTAAATAAATTGATCAAACACTTTGCTTTTAGTGAGAATTTCGAAAGTATATTTCTCGGTTTTCTAAAAGAGTTAAAAAACTTGGAAAAGCATCAATTTATTTATGATAATAATGATGAAACTAAAGAGTGTGAAAGGCAGAGGAAACAACAGGCACATTTGTTATATAAAAAACAAGAAAAGAGATGAAAGTGAAAAAACAAAAATAAAAGAAAATGAATTAGTTATATTGTTGCGAACGTGCAGAACAAAGCAGCAACTCTTTCCGTTGTTAAAGCGACACAATGAAGTGTTGGTCGGTTGGTCCATTTTTAATTAGAGAAGTTTTTTTATGGTTTTCTTACATTAACTCGAATACTTTTTTATTGCTTTGTTTTTGCTAACCGCGGCTAGTAACAGGTTTTCGCGTTTACCATAAAGGCAAACGTATTAACTCTCCCATTAAGGATAAAACTAAACTAAAAATCGAACAAGTAGTTGGTCACAATATTAATGAATTGCCTTAGCAGGTCCTCGGATACTAGTTGACGTCAGTTAACCATCTGATCATTGAGTTGCTTGTTTGGTTAATTTGAAAAATTGTTTCGATTGTTTGTAACTAAATGATATATTCATTGTTAGATAGACGTTGTTATTGGTATAATAATTAATTAAATGTTAAACAGAACCAAGTGCCTTGTGCCGATATCAAGCAATGATAAAAACATATAGTTTAGATCAAGTTCTATGACACTTACTGCAATCATGCATGACTACTGAAGTAGTCAAAATTTTTCGCGACTACCATGATGATATGCATTATAATTCCGTTCGGAAGGAATAAAAAGTTAATAGCAAATATTATTCAAGTGCTATTTGTCGATTGCGTAATTCTATTCGCTAGAATCTTAGTCAGACAACCGCTAGTGTTCATGTTATGAAAATCAATTTTCGTATTTTGGATTGATTCTGCGGGATTTTGTCAAAAGCAATTCGAAGGGTTCCTTCCGTAAACTCCCTACACGCTTGATGTAAATACGTTCGATTTGTAGCAATCCTCGAAAATCAAAGAAAACAAATAGTCCATTCCGTGGAAACGTTTTTACTCGACTGAAGTGTTGAAAAGTTTTTTAGATGAAAGTGAACAAGCGTACGCCATTAATTACTGAGCTATCGGAATGAGATTTAACATAGATAGATGTCAGTTAAGTTTATATGGTAAACCCCAATACACCTTTTCCGATAAGCATAAGAGAGAGGAAAGTCAACTTAGAACTGCGATCCGAAAAGAAAACACTTGTGTTTGTTGCATATGGAACAACAACATGAATATACTGGTGATTGACGGAAATGTCAAATCAAATTTTTAATCAAAAGCGATTACTGCTTCAAAAGGACTAAAAAGAGAAAAGAAAATGTATATATTTTTTCGAATGCAATTTTTTGCCGTCTGTAAAACGGAAGACTGGAAAAAATGCTTTGTTTACTGTATTTATTTATTTTGGGCCTAATTAACGTCATTACTTCAAATCTTTCAAACTTTTAATAGTCATTAATTAACTGTAATGAAAGGCGATAAGTGGAAAACACCCATTGCTTTTTTCTTTTCCTCTTTCTCTCTCTCTTTCTATTAGTTGCTTTTTGTGTACATGCTTTTGCGCATCGCCAATTTTACTTTATTTGTGAAATTAAAGTTGAAATTAAGGAAAATATCTTAATACATACTTTCGCATGACTTATCTGCGTTTTCTTGGCATTAATCTAAAATTGTTGAAAACATGTTAAGAAAGCTTGAAAGGCGAAAAAAGACAAGTAAAACTTTTTTGCATTAAAGTTTTTCGGCACGTACCTCGCCATGTTAACAATTTTTATTTTCTATCGAAGTTAACGAAAACGGGAAAAAGGAGAAAAAATTAAATAACGTGGCCACGTGTCAATACTTTAAAGTTGCTTTTGCAAATGCAAGCCAACAAAGCAAGCGCCTAGTTAACACATAACACATACAGAGCATTAGGCGCCTAAGAAGCGCTTAAAAAGTTTTCGATTTCTGTCATTGACTGACTGACAAGGACATGGCCATCATCCAATAATATCAGCTTATTGCCAATCAACAGAATTTCAGTGCAAATAACCAACAAACACTATATTAAGAATAAGTTTGGTAAAAGTTGAAGTTTTAAGGTCCAATATTTAGATTTCCAGGTACGACAGGCTGACCGAGTTTTATCGTTGCATAACTATGGTGGTTTTATCTGCCAATAATGAAATTGCTTAGGAATGCGCTAATTCAACACATAAGAAGTGAGAAACGCTTTCGATTGATTTCTGTTGTGCTTGTGGTTATGCGGATCGGTTTTGTAAATTTCGCACAGTGATAGCGCAATGCGTTCATCGCTACAACGTATAATAAAATGGTAAACAAGGAATTAGGCAATGCCAAAATTTAAGTTAAGCGTTCCTGTTGTAGTGTCTTTTTTTTATAACGAGCTTTTTTTTTTTTTTATTAACTCATTGTTAAGCACTTGCATGCTGAATCACGTGAAATTTCTAGATTTGTTTCGAAGAGTTTATTCAATAACAAGTAAAACGTTGTAATTGAACAATAAACACCCGACGCTGCTTTGCATAATACAATTAGTTATTCATAATGCCTTATATTTTTTCATATAACGACTCGTCGAAATGATTCGTGTTATGGGAAGTGATCGGAAAAGTAATCCGATCCAAAGCATTGTCAATAGCATTCCGCTTTGGTCCAAAACACGTCAGCGTACAAAATTTCATCAAAATATCTCAAAAACTTTGTGATCTGCAAGCTAAACACGTGATTACGTGGAGAGACGTCACACGGAGAGACAGATTATATTTAAACAGAAAATGATTACGTCCCGCTAGGTGCACAAACTTAATATACTTTTGCACCATAAGTGGTGTAGGGCATAATCAACGGTGTATCGTTCAAAACATTTTTGTGCGTTGATATTGATTGAATCCTTCACCCAGAAGGATACTGTAAAAACCACACAAATGTGAAAAAAATCGACCACGCCCACTCGATATTGATATCATATATTTGAAAAAACTTTTATAATGTCCAGAAGTAAGCTAAAGAATCTCATAGTTCTTGACCACTGTCTAATTCGAAATGTACCTATGCATGTACATTTGTTCGTTTGTCCTTCTGTCCGTCAACTTATTTCTTTAATGATTGTGGTGAAAGTCCACCCATTCGCAAAACTGTTGGTATCGTCTTTAATCCTGACAATTCTGGTATTTAGTGATACCGCAAATTGGTTAAAGAGTACGTCTTCAGTGCAGCATAAATAAAGAATAGCCCCCTTTTTGAGGTTTTTTATCTATTGATTGCAAACTACAATAGACATCCATATATATTTCCATGCATATTCTACTAAAATAAAAGCAACGCCCACGCCTTTTCAGCGTTATAGGGTATTAAAAATTTACATTTTCGTTTTATGGGTATAAAAAATTGGGCCCCTATCAAATATGAACTTTTTACTTGATAAGCTTTTTTGATTCGTTACTTCACTTAGTTGACTTGCCTGCAGTAAGCTGGTCCGGTAATACCTAAAATTATAGTTGGTTTCTTTTTAACTTCTAAATCTTTTGCTTTGTGTTCATTATTAGATGTAAAACTACTGATAATCCAAATTTTATATACATCGTTTTAAAGAAAAAGTTTCTTTGAGTTTTAAATAATAAAGCTTGAAGGTGTGTCTAAACGTGGTGGCTTTTCAATGCCGATCAGTACATTATTCGGAAATCATGTATATCTTAATTGCATTACTCCTAAATTTTTTAATGCAAACGATGTTAAGACGCATTACATAACGGAAAAGAAATGTGATTTGTTTAGGGCTATCTGGAACTATAAACTACCTACGAACCCGATTCTCATCTTAACAGAAACTTTGAAACGAATATTGTTTGCATAAATTAAATAAATTTAGCTTTTGCTTTCAATCAAAATGTTCAATATGTATTTTATGCTATATGAGTTAAAAAAAAAAGAGAGAAACACCATAATTGGTTTTCCTTTCGCTTTTTTAACATATGTATGTATGTAATATAATGAATTTTTAACGCACTTTTATTTATTTGATAAACATAAAAAATTTGGCTTTTATTTATATATTCCATTGATGTTCAGAATTAAACTCGCGTACGTTTCTTTGGGCTTTTTTAATATAAGGGGCCGTACTTCTCAGATAAGTCAAACTTATATGTAATATGGTTTATGTTAAGAGTTCGTCATAGACGGAGCATGGAAACATGCCACCCAAAAAAAAAAATTCGCTTTTATTAAGATTGAATTAAGTTTTCTATAGTCACTTCAGTCTTACGAAATTCCTATCATAATCAGTAGAGTTGTGCTTTATGTGCACTTACCTTATAGGTATATGATACCGAAAAACACTCTAAAGAGTTTAAGGCGACGATACCGTTTGAATCAAGATTATTCTTTTGAAAAGATCTAAGTTTATTTTTTCATGTGTTTGATGTGGCCACTATAGGGCGTAGAATAACAGTGCGACTTTTTTTCACTTGAAAGTACTGCCTTCAGCTATACGCAACTGTCTAAATTATCACACTAAAGCGCACACAACATAAATTCTTGGAACTTTGAATAGGTATTGTTCTATGCCAAGAAAACGCCATTTAGAGGAAATTTTATTTCCCTGATTAACTCAAACGGAAGTGCTAGTCCATTTTTACGAGTGATGAGCAATGAGTGCGCTGCGATAACCAAAGTGTAAATCAGCGTGATACAGTTCATTCTAACTAATTGATTTCTCCAGAGAAGGAAAAACCAAGTGCACACTCGCAGCGCGTCATGGAGCTCCCGGCCGCTGAAGAAAGATTAGCGGAAAAGCAACTTAACGGATTAAAAATTAAGCCATGAACTTAGGCAATAGTAATATGCTTCTAAAAATTTATATAAATAGGATATTTTCGGTAGGCACAGTCAGTCGAAAAAGAATAGAATTGAGTTGAGAAGTCGAAAGTATTGCCAAAATAGATTGTATATAATCCTACTCTTAAGGAAATTGGTTGTAAATAAAAGAATCTCGAAGCGAAAACGTGCAAGTGTATTTATCTTAAAAAGACAAACCACGATCTAGTGATACGAGCCGTATCCAGAAAAGAATTTCGTAACAATACGATAAAGTTGAATATCCATTGCGGTCCGATATGAGAGTGTCAGTTGGGCGTGGTGTGTTATGGCTTGTTTTAACTAACTGCAATCATCATAAGGTATCCAGCAACGGTTGATACAAAAAATTAGTGTGATATGCCAAAGATTGCGATATCGTCACTTTTCAGCATGAAGATATTTCGCCCCTTATAGAAAAAGTCGCTCAGAAAATGTTTACAGTTTTAACCTTATCTTATAAATCTTACCATTCCCACTGTTAACAGCAGGCACTAATCCTTCTGATTAACAGTAAATTACATATTGTTTGCTCGAATAGTGAGTGCTTCGATTCTTTTGACTGAAATATGGATTCTTTTAGGGATATGCTAAAGAGGTACCTTTCGAAAATTGCCTGAGAGTTTAAAAAAATAGTAGACAGTGATGGACAGGGCATTGATTAATCTGTTAATTCATTCTGTTCAACAATAAATGCAGACAGATGTGAAAAATTTGGCTTGCGTAAGACAATTTTTTGAATTTTCTCCTGTGAAACCTCTTCTACGAAAACTAGGTCTTTCAATCTAATTTTTAATGTTTTCGAAGTGGCCTATGACTATAACCAAAACTCGATATAAAAATTAACTATATTAATAAATTTTGATCATGTAAATCTATATTTTGCATCCTACTCCTAATGATAAGATTTTTTACAACAAAATTCATTTTGTTAAATTTGGATGGTTTAAGTTAATTTTTTGGGCTCGTTCCCAACTAAGGATTTCTATCAAAAATAATTCTTTACGTGGAAACAAGGTACAATTTTTAGTAGTTGATCATGGAAATAAATAAAGTATTGCATTACGTGAAATGGCTTAGGATATAATTGTTGGTCGTCGATCACGAAAGTAAACGAAATATTGCATTGAAACAAAAAGTTAGCTGTCCACTTAATACCCTAAGCCGTTTAACACCCATTGAAATGCTGGGGTAATTTTTCACTTTTCGCAATTTTCGCGCAAAAATATTTATTAAATTTCGTCAATATGTGAGCAACAAACGTGATAAACATTTAACAACAAAAAAAAAAAAAAAAAAAACTTTTGTCATTTCAAAGTTTACTAACATTTTTCATATTTTACATTTCATTTGGTTACATTGCAACAGATGTCTATAGTGCTTTTTCTATAATAAATTAATATATATCTAAGACATAATTTTTGAGCTCGCGTTCTTTCTCGTTGAGTTCTTTTAACGTTGAGAATAAATGTTCAAACAGCTCAGTCTTTTTTTTTTTTTGTGAATGGAACAATTAAATTTAATCTTTACATATCAAATCAAGGTAATATTCTTTAAATGCTTAAAGTGGTGTGAGACTATCAACTATTTGCTTGTTTCAATGCTTAAAGGCCGGTGATGTCATGGAAGTTGGGCACCTATGTCGCTGCAGTACCTGAACGATTAATATTTACGAATACTTAAGTATACCCTGAAATAAGGAACGAGTTTTGTCGGCCTTGTGTAGTGTAAATGTAATGGTCAACGAACTAGGATCACAATAAAATTCATTAAACCAAAAAAGAAATTTGCAATCTTATCCTTAGCAGTGGCAATGAGTTTACCACTTCTCCAGCCATTCGTAAAAGTATTTTCGCTCACGAGTGATTACAAAGTTTATTGAACGCCTTCGTCGTGACAACATTTTCAACCAACTGAAAGTAAAATAGATTTGCGTGATCTAACTTTTTTGGTACCTACAGTTAAACAAAAATATTAAATCTTAAAGAGATACTGTTAAATAGCCTTTTTCAGTGTCAGTATTCCTTTGTTTCAATGTAGATCATGCAAACCTTATATATCGATTATCGTTTTTCGTTTCATATTTTTACATCGATATTCGTAACATGTACATGAAGACAGTGCCACTGAAATGAACCGACAGATATGCAGATTCTTCAATTAAACACCTTTCGAAGCATTACCAATAATATAAATCGAGAAAGCTTCCATATCTCAGTTTAGAGAACATCCACATTTTAAGTGCAATCCGGTTACAATTTTTTACTATGAACTCAAGTATGATATTAATCGTTAAACTGTATATTGGATAGTTTCTCCAAACATTTGTACGTGTTTACGTCAACCATCTGATTTTCCTTTGACTTATTTGCCCATGCGATAGCAAGTGAAACGAATATTGTGTACAATAACGAGTGTATGTTTAGAAACTAACGACAAAAGGATTCATTAACGTTGCTTTTACTGAAGCCGTAGTAGTGGTAGAGGACGTGCCGAAAACTTATTTTCTCGATAATTGCAATACAGTGATGGTATCATCGAATCAAAGTTGAATCTGGAATATATATATGTGCGTGTGTATGTATGCCTGTGTGTAACTACATGTAGTATATGAATTCTACACATCAGTATGGTGCTTGCGTATAAGAATTTAGTTTGTTTTCTTTTTTGTTCGCTTCAATGTCATGCCTTAGAATGACAATCATTTAGAAAGTTCTCTTCTGGAGGCTGGCATAAAAAGCAAACGAAAACAAAACTTTTTAATTTTCAATTATCCTGTTATAGAATTAGTGTGGCTCTGATAGCAATGGTGCAACGCAATACGTAAAATTAAAGATCAATGAATCTAAAAGCAGTCTTGCTCGAAAGTAAATTTTAACTTTCTTTAAGAAGTTATTTAGTGCTCCAGTCTAATAATTTCTGAATTTTATGGCTGCTTTCAGTTTACTTGGTTCTTCGATTTCATGACTGGCGTACGCTCCTATAGCGAGCTACGTATTAAGCGCGAAGTGTAAGCAAAACCACTGTTCCTTTTGATTGATCTCATTGATTCGTGTCGTCTGTCCATAACTCTGATTACGCTATTTAAGATCAAAAAATTAATAATTTGGCGCAAACAAGTCGATGGGTTGTTGCTTCCTGATAACAAGCTTCACGCATCTTATTACTAAATTGTTTTAAACCGCTTGGTATTCTTCAAGAAGTCTGTGATGCGGATTTTGATTTTTGGTGACCATTGATGATGCTTCTAGAATAACTTACTACCTGCCCGCCAATTAAACATCCATTTTTAAGACAAGTTAATAAATACAAATAGCATAAACCATCAAAATCTTAAAGCCAGCGACTAGAAAAGCCGGGAAAAGCATGTGTATATACACAAAGTAAAGTTCTAAGCTCACTATATTGTACATCTGGGCTACACTATTACTACCAGCAAAAAAAATGATGAAATGACGAATATCTTAACACCCCTCTCAAAGAGGACTAATTTGCGGGCAGTTTCCTCCAAAACAAAAAAAGACGTAGTGTTTTGACGTGGGTAACAACTACCAACGACAAGGCAAAGTCCAAGTAAGATTTCCCGATACTTGTTAACATTGATTTAGTGCTGTAATACAAGCTCGGGAATATGATTTCGAGGTAACACGTAGTACGTTATGGACTCGCCTTACGTTTGGGGTTTTTTTAAGTTTTTTGAATTTCTTTTTCAAAGCCTGTCTATATAAGGATGTACGATGCGACGAAAAATTCTCTACGTAATTAGTAGAAAGTCATCATGTGTATTAATGTCTGCTTTACCTGACAGTTTCCAAAAATCTACTGGTTTGCTTATTACTGCTTTGGGTCGGATATTTTCCGGCACTTGTTCCAACAATATTGAATGAATTTCGCTAGTCCACATTCTAAATTTTGCATCGACCTTAGAAATATTGTTAGAAACATGGGGATAATACAGGTGAATATATCTATAGAAATAAAATACTGAAAGTAATGTAAACAATTATAACGACCATGCGAATATAATCTTCTACAAATCAACCCATATATAAGTTATTCGCGCCATTTAACGAAAACGTCTCCTTAACCTTAGTTCAAACTAATTTGAAATAGATATTCTCTTACATGGATGTGTCGTAACGCGGCCGAACTACAGCATCCACTGAAACTATTTTATGATGGGTTTTAATCTTTTGTGAACGTTCTACCTTTAACGATCGTCTCGGTTGCATCACCTGCTTCTGGTAGCCCTCTTTAATGACGACTTTGTTGTGTTGAAGCAACTTGTAACACACTGAATCATGCTGGTAACTTTGAATTGAGACGTCGTATATATTCTCAAACTGGCTTGCATTATGATTTTTTTATAACGAATCGAGTCCATTTTTCATTACAGTCTGTGATTTCAGCGTGACTCTTCCGTAAACTCAGTGAAGAAAACAATTCTTTTGAGCAAAAGATGATATGTTTACATTGAGAAGTCGGTCAACGTTATGCACTACGATAATTGACTATAAGTCAATTCTCCGTTTGATTTATCGAGCGGGTAAGCACCGCGACTACCAAGGCCTTGTTCGCGGGCTATAGTGAGTGCTCTGTCGGTAAAGGCATAAAATACTTGTCAATTTGTGCAGAGATTGTGCACAATTGAGCTCTTGGTAAAAGTCTCTCTTTTTGCCTGCTAATCTATGTTTACAATTTCTTTAGCTTTTGCTTTATATTTACAGTGGGCAGGGAAGTGAGAAATTTGCTTTAATTTGCTGAAAATTTGTGCCGTGGAATTTGTTATTTTTCTTATTTTCCTTCGCAAGCTACTTTTGTTGTTTTCGATGGACATGTATTGCTTTTTTACACGATGTCGTGCGAAAACAGGCCCTGAATCTGAACGATTCATTTCTTGTTGCCTGTGTAATTGTTTTGGTCATGCAAAGTGTGCTGAGATTATCGTCCGTGCTGCTGATGCAGTCCTTGACCCTTCTAAAGGTTTACGATGGTCATGTCCTGACTGCAGAAAGCGGGACATTGATTTCTACAAGCTCTTCAGGGAGACGAGAAATTGTTTCTCGGATTTGAGCAAAAATCTCGGCTCTTTGTGAGAGAAATTTGAAATAATCAAGACTAGGTTTGATGAGTGTCATTATATTGCGCAGTCATATTCCTCTCCAGCTAACAAAGTTTCAACTCGTAGCGTAGCGTGTGGTTCATCATCTCTGAGCTCTCCTAAGTCCGTTCCGTCGGTGCAAGTTAGCGATTACTTAAAGTCTACAAAGTAAGTTAGCGTTTCTGCTACTGCTGAGTCGGTCGGTAACATAAAAGTTACAAAAAAGCCGGGAAGTCCTTCTGGCTTGAGCTATGCTCAAGTGGCAAGGGTATCTCCTCCCATTGATGTCACTCAATCTTCTCAGGCGTCATCGCCTAAAACTAATAATGATAATAATAAATCGTCCTCTCCTCCTGGCTGTTCGAGTGTGAACGCTGGTCGCCAAATTGGGCACGTCGCACAAGTCGTGCAAGTATGGTTACCCCTTCTATATTTTCTCCAACTCATAACTCCCCATCCGTAAACCCTGCTGCTACTAGAACCGATGACATATGCTTGAAGGCAGTTCCTCCCAGAAAGGCAATATTTGTGTCATGACTGGCACCAGATACATCTGTTGATAACATAAAAAGTTATCTGGCAGCGAAATCCCCTTCTATCAAGTTAAAGCGCATTAGTATTTTCAAATTGGCTCTTTCTCAATCTAGAGCTGTCTCATCTTTTAAAATTCTAGTTCCAACTGAAAATAGTGATTTGATGTTAAATAATTAATTAAGGAATCTATACATCGAGATCGACCTCGTAATGCTAATGCAGTAGCTCTTTCCCCATAAAAAAACTAAATATTTCTTCAGGCTCATTTTCTCTCATTTATCAAAATGTTAGGGGCGTTAATTCAAAAATTCGTTCTACCTTCTTTTATTCAATGAGCACGGAGTTTTCCTGTTTGGTCTTCACTGAAACATGGTTAAAGCCGGATCTACATTCGTCGTAACTTTTCCATAATTCGTTTCAAGTTTTCAGAAACAATCGATTGTCGATTTATCGCCATTCGAGCGAAATTTCCTAATAAACACTTATATGTGACTCTCTCCTATATTCCCCCAAATTCGGATATCTCCATATAAAAGAAACAGGCCGCCCTTATATGCGAAGTGGCCAAGCAATCTAAACCTACTGATATATTCGTTGCATTGGGTGGCTTCAATTTGCCTCAAGTCACTTGGTGTTAGAGCGATAGTTCTGGCTGTTTGATTCCTACCTCAACATCTGGTAGAGCCGTTGTGCTCTTTAATGAATTATTTGATCATAATTTAGTTCAATACAATGGTAGCCCTAATTGCTTGATCTTTGCTTTGCCAATTTTCCTGAGATTAACGTTAATCCTTGTCCACCTTTTAGTTCACCTGAGAATCCATATCATCCAGCATTCGGTATTTCCATTCATTACAATCATGTTGGTTCGTTGAACTTCTATAACGTTCCAAATTTAAATTTTTCATATAAATTTTACGATTTCCATAAAATCAATGTTTCCATGCTAAAATCACATCTTTCTCATATTGTGCTTGATTTCTCAGTGGGAAGAATTGATAGCTTACTATCGTCCTTCTACAATATATTAAATCAAGCTATTTCTGCATCCGTTCCGATCAAGCAGTCCCGTCCTCGAAGCAAGTATCCCCCGTGGTTTAATAAAACAATGATATATTACAAGAATAGGAAAAACAAGCTTTTCAAAAAATTTTCGAAAAGTGGTTCTTCTTTTGACTATTTCGCCTACTCTGTGGCAAGGTATAAATTTAATTCCTTCAACCGCCAGTACTATTGCAGATACCTTCAGTTTGTTAAATCCTCCTTGTTTGCTAATCCTAAATACTTTTTTAAGTTCGTTAATTCCAAAAGAAAAATCTCCATGATTTTGAAACCTCAAATCTCTTTGCGGAATGCTTCCGCCAGAACTTTTCAACTGCCAATTTTGTTTTATCAGCAAACTATCCATATCCGATTTCTAATTTGATTTCAATTGCTAACTTTGTTATATCTGAAAATGACGTTTTTGTAGGTTTGACCTCTCTAAAATATAATTGTTCGCCTGGACCTGATGGAATCCCCCCCCATGTATACTTATATCTTATGCTGGCGAGCTATATGGTGTTATCTCAAAGATTTTTAACCTGTCCTTGAATTTTGGTGCTTTCCCTTTGTGTTGCAAGACTTGTTTCCTTATTCTTATTCACAAAGGAGGAAGTAGTCTACTTGTAGAGAACTACAGAGGCATTGCCAAGTTGAGTGTCTTGCCCAAGTTGTTCGAGCGAATTGTGGCTCAGCATATAGCCTTTTCCATGAAATCGAATATTTTTCCTTTCCAACATAGTTTTCGAAAGGGCGACCTACAGTCACCAATCTGTTAGAGTTTACTTCTCATGTTTTCAAGGCTTTTTATAGTGGCTCTCGCACAGATGTTATATACACTGATTTAAGCAAAGCGTTTGAAATGGTTAACCATAACTTACTTATCTTTAAACTCCAAGCCTCTGCCTTCCCTTTCTACTTAGTGAAATAGATAAGCTCTTATCTGCACAATAGATCATGCAGGGTTTTGTCTAACCTCCTTACCTCGTATGAATTGCCCGTGATGTTTCCCGTTTCTCAAAGCAGCCACTTAGGTCCTATTTTATTTAATTTATACATCAATGATTTTCTATCGGTGATTAATTCTAGCCAGATCTTAATGTATGATGATGATGCGAAAGTGTTTTCTTCTTTTTCCGTAGAATCGCAATCACATCATCTTCAAAGTGATTTGAATAATTTGGTTGCACGGTGCTCTTTCAATCTTCTGAAAGTAAATCTAAATAAATGTAAGAAGCTTTCTTTCTCATAAAGGAAGTCGTTCAATACTCAATATATCATTGATTCGCACAAGTTGGAAGACGTCGATTCGTTCACAGATTTAGGCCATCTATTTATTTACAGGTTACGCTTCAATTTGCATATTGAGCTCTCGATAAGCAAAGCTAGGTCCGCGCTTGGTTTTATAAAAAGGTGGTTAAAAGAGCTTGATGATCCTTATATTACGAAAAGACTTTACATGTGTTTGGTTAGACCTATACTTGAGTATGCCTCTGGTGTGTGGTCTCCTTCATATAGGTGCTAAATAGATTCAATTGAATCTGTTCAAAAGCAATTCTTGCTGTTTGCCCTTAGGAATTTGGGTTGGGACCCGATTGCCAGTTGTGTACATGCTAGTTGTGTACATGCTTTTTTTTTTTTTTCTTTTTACTCTTTCTTATTTGTTTTATTAAACTTATAATAAGTTTTAATATTAATTAATTAAAGATTTACTATAAGAGTCAATTGAACTCGACTGCCATTTTGCTTTAGTTGAGTTTGTTGTATAAGTGGAATAAATTCCTTATTCATCAAGTATGCTACAATGTTATATTAGTTTGGGGGAAAAAGAAATCCATTATTTTTATATGAAATTCAGGACTTTATTTAACGTGCTTCGAATTGTCCGATTTGGGTCAAATATGCACCGTTTTGTAGTACGATTTGTTGCTATTTCAAAGGTAACTTCAAAATGGCTCTCTCATAGAAGTCCTGGTCTCTATTTGCAAAAAACTCTAGTAGTCGATTTTCACAATCCTCCCTTGATTTCAATTTTTTATCATTAAAGAAATTTTGCAATGCAAGAAAAAGATGATAATCGCTTGGTGCCAAGTCCGGACTGTATGGCGGATGCATTAAAACTTCCCAACCAAGCTTCCGAAGTTTCTGGCGAGTCACTGTAGATGTGTGTGGCCTAGCGTTGTCCTGGTGGTACACGACATCTCTCCTGTTAGCCAATTCTGGCCGTTTCTGGTCAATCGCTATCTTCAAACGGTCCAGTTGTTGACAGTAGAGATCAGAATTTAGCGTTTGGCCATATGGAAGCAACTGATAATAAATAATCCCCTTCCAGTCCCACCAAATGCATAGCAAAACCTTCCTGGCCGTTTGAGGTGCTTCACCGCTCTTTGACCACGATCGTTTTCGCACAGGGTTATCGTATGTGATCCATTTGTCATCTCCAGTCACCATCCGTTTAAGAAATGGGTCTATCTCATTCCGTTTGGCCAAGGCTTCGCAGATGGAAATTCGATCCATCATGTTTTTTTCTGTTAATTGGTGTGGCACCCAAACATCGAGCTTCTTTTTGAATCCAGCTTTGTGTAAATGGTTTAAAGCTGTTTTATGGTCGATTTTTAGCTCCTGGGCGATGTTACGACTGCTAACATGCCGGTCAACTTCGATCATTTCTCCGATTTTATCGACATTTTCGACGACCGGCCTACCTATGCGAGGTGCATCTTTAACATCAAAAATTCCTGAACGGAATCTACGAAACCAAAATTGCACATAGCTGGCTGTTACAGGATCGGAACCATAAACACCATTCACAATTTTAGTCGCCTGGCTTGCATTTTCGCCTTTGTCAAAGAAAAACTGTAAAATGTACCGAATTTTCTCTTTGTTCACTTCCATTTTTAACACCCTGTAACTCACAACTGAATGCACCAAACAAAAAACAGCAAAAGAATTTTTTTTACTGCGAAATGTCACGTTTCCAACGAGCATAAATCTGAAATTGTTTGATCGATACTTTACGAGAAATCTATCAGTGCAGCCATCTACCGAAAAAATAATGGATTTCTTTTTCCCCAAGCTAATATTCTTTTAATTTTTGTCGAGAAGCATGTGAAATTTGTGATGCTATTTCATATAATCATTTTTTTCAAAGTAAATCGTGAGACAGTGGCCATAAAAGTAGTCCAATTCGCACTATGTTCAATAACGTTTAACTTAAGCACGCAAATACGTAGACGGACATTAAAAAGACGATCTTAAATCGGTTTTGAACTCGATTCTGATACCATAAAAGTCGTGATTTATCCCAACCAAATGAAATCATCGCTAGGTAAGCCTGGAAACAATAACTGATGCCGATAAAATGAAATCGGCTCGATAAAGCGAAAGTTATAACACCAAGGCCCTTCAGCACAGCTATACGCATCAGGAACTGTTGGCAGCTATTCCTCCCACCCAAATGACCAGATATTACATCGCCTGTGCCTGTTCAAGTAAGGATTTTTCATTCTTATAACGATACCAAAGATATGAACCTTCCCGTGCACAAGCTCAAAATCCTGGTTGTCTTACCTGCACGGAATTCGTATTGCGCCTAAGACATGGAACAAATAGTGGCTAGTGATGAACAATACTCCAAGTAAATAAGTTTTCCTACATCTTTTGAAATTTTCAATATTTTATTGATCAAAAAATTCGAATATATATACGCGCACCTAATACTTATCGATTATTTGATAGTAAAGACACGTAATTAGATTCTTCCAAGTCATGGAGAAGAAATCTTCACTACTATGTCTTTTCTGCGATTAAACAATGTATTGCTGTTTATTCTGTAATAAGGGCTGGAATTTCCTTAATTCGCAAAACTTGGAAAAGTTTACTAGAAGATCGGGCAAAGCCAACTAAACTACCTGCGATTCCAATTTGACTTTGAAACAACTTTGTATCTTAAAGGTACGTTAGTTTCCGTATGGCATGCCCGTCAACATATTTTTCAATTCAATTTCATTTATTCATGCATTAAGTTACTATAACGCCATAGGCCTACTACCACTTGAAAGAAGAACGTATATGACTACAGAAGTCAGCACGATGACTGGTTATGTCATCATCTTGAGCCATAAGCTCCGTAATCATCAATACTTATCAGCAATAAAATATACTATGAGTTTAGCAGAACAGTCAATTTTCATCCAAACGTATTCAAACAATCATGAAAAGGTTTCAGGCACAGTGTTAAGGCATCCAAATATCTAGCAATACAGTAAAATATCGTTCGGTGGGTGCGTTAGACAAACAGGTTACTAATATAAAAGGGTTTTTATTCAATGTAAAGAATTGCAGTCGTTCAATTATTCTTAGAACGATTGAGTGATTTTGTAGAAGTAGATAGGTAACCTGGATTTTGAATAATCGGGAAAGGAAAATTTTTGAGGAAGAATGACCGTGAGCGGAAATATGGTCTGTAAATTTGACACTATCAACAAAGCATGTAATACGGTTAACAACACTTTGAAGCCTATTTAAGTTAAGTCTCGGACACACAGAAAAGACTTCACTACAATAGTTAACATGCATTATGAGGAGTGAAGGCGCAATGCCATGTTTAATCTTCAGAGGTAGATATAAATTTAGATTGTACAGTTTTCGGAGCTTAAGACAAACTTTAGCAGAGACATTGTCAACGTGGTGCCAAAGCTGAGTTCGCGATCAACGTGTATTCTTAGACTTTGCTTAGATTGAATCTACAAGATCAATGGAAAACTGAGATATTTTTATATTGAGGTTGAATGATCCATCGCGGGGAGAATTGAAGAACAGGGCTTTAGCCTTACTGGAGTTAAACCAAAACATATTATCTATTATCCAGGAGCTACTTTTTGCTAATGACCCGTTAATATTGTTTTTAAATCGATGCAAATTATTCTCATTATCTTTATAAAGCATAGAGGTGTCATTTGCATACGCAAAAAAAGCATTACCGTTACCACCCAAATTCCCAAAGTCATTTACGAAGAGATTATACAATAGGGGACCCAAAATAAAACCTTGTTATACTCCCACTTTGGAAAGAGTTACACTCATTCACAGAAAAAAAATGGTTACGATCCGAAATATACATCCGCATAAGCTTACAAGCGCTCCGAGAAAAGTTGAATTTTGTCATACAATTTGTTAATAATATTTTTACTATTTCTTTTGACTGAAAATTGCACTTTAACGCAAATGAGAATATTGAATGACTACAACAACACAAGAATACTACTTATAAAATGTTTAAGAATGAAGATATAAATGTTTGCCACATATGAGTCTGGCATGGGTTCAGATTAACCGTGAGAAATGCAATGACTGAAAGCAAAGCGCTAAAGAAACTGTATGCTGTCCTCTCACAACGTCTTTAAATAAATAAATAAGACCTAGCGGAGCTTGTTGTTTTGATGCTTATATGAAATATATTATATATAGAAAATAAAAATGGAAATTTATATCTGAATACATTTTACCGAGTTGCATTCACGCATTTACTGAAATTGTTATGAAAACCGTACCATGTTTGCTTCAAATATATTTGCCAATGTTTTTGGTAAGTTTGTATGTTTGGATTGTATTGTTGAGAATAAATTTTGCATTAAAATTTACATTTTTATTATTTGACCATAACCATAACGATTGGACTTTTGTTGTTCTTATATGTATATCAATTTTTATTTTTTTTTTTTGGGGTTTTTCGTTGAACGTATATAAGGAGTTATTATTGTTGTTTCTGTTTGCAAAATAAAATAAGAGTTTATGTATTTTAATATTTTTCTTTCTTTACGGCTTATAGAATTATACATATGTATAATATCATATTATATATATTATACATATGTATGAATATACAATATTAAAATATATATATAACAAAATAAAAGAGTTAAAGGTGTTGTTGCAAAGTACAGTCATTTTTATTTAATTGAACTCATATGCGAAAACAATATTTTGCGCCTCTTTGTATAGAAGAATTTTCTTCAGACCTACTTGTTTTAGCTTTTGAACACTCTGACGAAGAGACCTGCAATCTCTCATGAACGAAGAAATTCGATAGTGATATCATCTCTAAAACGTCCGTTTTCTCATTTTAACTTGAAACATCAAGAGAAATCTTACCAATACCAAGTCCGATATTTTTGAAATGTGAAAAAATCTGAGCAGTAATTGATGATGGGAAGTCCCCTGTTAAGAAGGATTTTAGATAGAGTGAGGAGAAACAGTAGATGGATGCATGTTCGACTTGGGAACGATTAACATCACTGCTGATAGATTGTTTTAATGTGGGTGCCGGATCACACGGTGAACATTTACGTGAGTCGCGCGATGTACAGGCAACTCCAGTATAAGTGGGCGAGCACGCTAAGAAGGTCCAATAGTCCAATTAAGACATTTGATTGACGGAAGAATCTCTTTCATCTCTGTGGAATACTTGTTCGTGTGAAAAGAAATGACAATAGAAGGTAAATTCGAATTTATAAAAAAGAAACAGAAATCGTAAAACACCATCACTACGTTTTTGCATAACAATCAATTGTTTTATGGGAAAAAGCACTGTACCAAAAAAATGCCGCTGAAAATAAATATATGCTGATGGAATTTTTAGTTTTTATAACACAGCAAAGCATAAAATATAAGAATTTGTAGTATCATTGGGACATAGAGGCTGCAAAGGTTTTTGAGTGCTTTGTTTCCGTTTTGCGGTATCAACTCAATGAATAATTCGTTTGGAAGGACGGATGTTTCTCTACAAACTAACGAGAAAATGGCAAATTGTGTAACGTTCATGTTTTGGTTATGTGTTGGTGGTTGAGTAAGAAGAACATAATCAATTAGAGGCCCAAACAATTTCGTATGAAATGTGTTATTTACAAAATTTTTCCATTTCTTAGAGATAATGCTAACAGTTACAATCAAAAGTTTTAACTAAAAGCTTTAATAAAATCTGATAAGCAAATTTTTCTCGCCATTATCATAGTTCAATGTGGTATGTAATAGAGAATTGACAGAGTTTTTTGTATAAAATAAACTGCCTGAACTTTTATATTCTTTTCAATCAATAACTTCTCAACCGCCTTTCGCTTAATAATAGTAACTTGCGGCAGCACTGATGTTTCCATAGGGAACTTAATATTCGTGAATATGCAAATTGGTGAAAAAATATAGTTTTTATGTAGTTCTTATACACTTCAAACGTTAAAGTACAAATCTGCATATATACGCAATCACTTAGATTAGCTGGATTTAATATTTGATCAGAAATATGTCAATGAGGTTGCTAAAGACCTAAACGCTCCACTTTGTTTTGCAATGGCATGAACGAAAAAAGAAAACAAAGCAACGTCCATAAAAAAAGTAAACAACGCTGTAATGTATGATAAATCATAATCTGCATGGCATCATAAGAGCAATGAAAACAATAATGATAACATAACTTAATCATACTCTTTTGGGAACATTGTAGTTACTTAAATATTGTATTGTGTATATGTATGTGGGCGTGTATGCGTGCGAGTTTTTTCAGCACAATAAGCGTTAGTGTGTAAATGAAGCGAAGAACAATTGAAAAATTTTCAACAATATATGTGAATAGCTGCGATTAGTATTACTACTATTGCGAACAATATCCAATATTCGCAACGCGAGCACATTTTTGGATACATGTGAAAACAGCAATTTACTGACAATACCTATAAGAGCGAAGATAAGTTTATTCTCCAATTTTTTGAAGAAAACAAGAAAGAAAACACAATACAGGTTTCCACATCTTTTACGCTTGCTGCCTTTGATAACAAGGCAGGCAGTAGTGTTTGTTTGTGTGCGTATAGTGGTAAAAATAGAAAAATGACGGAAAGAAGATATTTGTGCTCACTTTTACAGGTCCCATTCAAATAGAAATTTTAGTTATTTTCTTTTATCCTCTGTGCGTCCTATCTGCCTTAACACAGCTAAAACAGTTTGTAAATAAATAAAATTGACATCAATTGCTATAAACGTGCACCGTTACACAAAGCAGCTGCATATACGCATGCTTGATAAAGACCAACTGCCTACGTATGTTACATGCCATATGAGCTTACTTACGAACTAAAATATTCATCGACATACGCAAACATTGATATCCTATAGATACAAGCGTAAATACATATATATATGTATATATATATATACATATGCATATTATAGATTCGTAAGCAAGCTGATATGTATATATATATATGTATATATATATATATATATATGTATGTATATAGGTATATATGAGTATACATATGGCTTTGGCACCGACACCCGCTATGTGACAATGGTGGGTGGGTCTTTTTGACATTGCTGCAACAGTTACAGCAACAGCAAACTTACCAATAACAATTTAAGCACTTTTTTATTACCCCAGTTGTACGCGTTTCCATATAAGCATAAATTGATTTTAACACACTATCATAAATTTTAACCTATCGAAAGAACAAATTGTTATTTTCCTGTTGTTATTTTGAACTCAAGTTTATCTATTCGTTTCCATTGAAAAGGCATTAACCATGTACAATAGGACTCAACAACTCAGTGAGAAGATCGTATTTTCTGTAACTTATTTTTATAAATGTGATTTCTTTTTACACCGTGGTGTTGCATAAGCAAGGTCTGAATGAAGATTTGAATTAGTTGAAATTGATTTTCGGTTAAAAAATCCGTCTACTTAAGGAGAAACTTTTCATTTTAATATGTTTCTGCTTACTATGAAACTAGTCAGTAGTATACGCAAAAATTGCATGCGTCTGTTCCCCTTTCAATTAGGTTACCTTTTTAAAATGAAAGATTTCTTTTTTGTGCTGGTTTTGTAATTTCAAGTCACGAATTGGCGGCCGCAGAGCTTATAGTAAATTTATTTTCAATATATACTTCACCCATAAATTATGCGCTGGAAAAAGTCGAACTTCGAACTTTAAACTTTTATTTTTCCCGATCATCTTATGGGTGATTCAGAATGAAAGTGGTTTCTTTTTTGAAACCTTTTTAGACTGTATCAATTTTTTATCAAGACCAGAAGAAAGAATTTAATAGATACAAAATATAACGATTTGTAATTTGTCGGTTCACTTCAACTGATGACTTTATATTTTCTCCTTGCTCCTACTTTACTGGTCTTTCCGAACGTGACGCTATAGTGCCAACAAACCGGTTTTAGCACTGGCCTTTTTCCATTCATTGCCTCCATATGCATTGAATAATTTATTCCTTGCTTGAACATAATTTTTACCTTTCCGCTAATAAGAAAAGTGGAATACCCTGAAAATGCTGCTTCGGACTTTCCATATTTGGTAAAGTACTAAATGAAAACGTTTGCGCAGGATGAAACAAAATTTTTCCCACACAAGCATTACGAGATCAATTTTCAAATATATGATAACAGTGTTCTTTAAATGTGAATTTGGCGCCAAAAGAATGCAGTTAAACGCACTATTTGGGAAAAAAGGAAATGACTTTTCAAACAACTTTACAGTTAGCTTTGGCACAAAATCTAACGTTGACAGAGTTGCCTTTAAAATCTTCTAAAAGTTAAATTTCATTCACCATGTTTGTTCTTCGATGTAAAAATATTCTTCTAGAAAAATATTTTGAAAGTTTTGTAATGTCTTGTTGATATGTTTTCTTAATAATAAATTGTGTTATTTATTTATTTTTTTTTATACCCAACGATCGAAAGTGCTTGTGTTGCTCCATCTGCTGTCCACGTGTTAAAAAAATGACGGAATACACGACAAGAAAATGTACAATTCAACCGTTCAATTCATAATCTATACCACGAAACGCTAAAGGTTCTCTAATCAAGCGCAGCTTTTATATTTATTTTTATTTATTTATTTAAGATCGTCTGGATAAAGTTTGCGATAACATTTTTTTTTTTTTTTTTTTTGGAACTGCTTTTAAATTAAGATAAATAGTTTTCAAGCGTAGCTATTGGATCATTAGGAAACTCTGAAATCAGTATTAGTCCCAGCAAGTGCTCGCCGTACGTACGTGGCGTGTTTAGGAAAAAGCACGGAATTTTATGGAAACAATTTTTTGCGAGTAAAGAGTCTTTTCCTATTCTATTTATTCGAAGTATCTATTAAGAAAAAAAGGAGATTGTTTTATACACACACAAAAAAAAAATGATTTTAAAAATATGTCATAGCGGTAGTAGTAAAACTTGGTAAATTACGAACAGCTCTACCCAATTGCTACAGTTAGTATATATCGACTTATCAAAATAAGGCGTTGGAAAACATGGGAAGTGGTTGAATAAGATATCCGATCCGAAGCATATGCAATAGCGTTCATTCTTGCAAATTCAATCTCGGCGTTAAAAAAAAAAAAAATGATTTTCAAAAAGTAAGGGATAGTGAGGAAATTCGAGTCTCTAGCGCAATCAAATAAGAATATATCACCTATTTTTATAGAAAAAATCCCTTTTTTTTGTTTGGATAAATCAATTTTAAAATAAAATTTTGCACTGAATAATCCGTTTGAACATTAAAGAATTTTGATATATATTTTTACAGGTCGCGATCGAATTTCTGTCAACAAATTTACTATCGTCGGGAAAGGTGCATTTAAAAAGCGGAAAAGTATTTGTAAGCGAAAAATGTTGATACGACTTATTTTAGTAGTCGGCATATTCTTTTTTATATGTAAAACTAATCAAACTTTGACAAAAAGCAACGAATATTGAAAAATATCAAAAATAATCATACCTAGCGTCGGTGTTTTGAAGAAAAACCGACCTTTTGTGTGCTCAAGTACACAATTATATATATACACTTAAAAAAAAGTTTACAGGTTTAGGGATCTTTCTTCTGGTACCTATCGATTTCTCTAAAAGGATGACAAATGTATCAAAACTTTGTGTATCGAGAAGGCTCACTCGTCATTTATTGTGGCTAAAACCGAAGTATTTTCTTTTTTAACTCTATCCACGCTTTCGGTGGCGAGATCTGGAGCACTTTAAGCCTCTGTTCCTTTAACAAAGCATGAGATATCTAGAGAGGTAAACTCGATGAAATCCGTAATGCGGAGTGTCACAAGGACTTACGCGCTACGTGAGTGAATCTTTGAACAGTGTATCCCAGATACGTCGCGATCTCTGATGAAACAAAAGTCGACACTTCGAGATAGAAGGTCCTTGTCTCCATTGACTGCTCCTTCTAATCTTTCAGAACCATCTATTGGAAAGGAAAGAAAAAAAGCTTTAACAAAACCAAATCCTCAAGGCAACGCGACATTCAAACCGTCAGAGGAAATTCTTGATGTCCTCACATCCGAGGATAGTTCAGGAACTGGAAACATATCCATAGACGAGGAAGCCCTTCTCCTTAGCTCGCAGCTCGAGCCGTTTGGGGCTGCAGACAAGGAACGGAAGTAGGACGTTAAAACGACTTCTGATGCTCCTTCTGAACGCTGCGGCAGAAAAAAGGTGAAATGATATATAAAAAGGCACACAGATGCGTTATAAAAATTTGTGAACGGTCTCAGCCAATCCGCCAAAACGACCAGCGGCTGATAATGAAGGGGTCACTAGTGAAACTATAAGCACTACCACGGTCCAGGCATATAGAACCGCCTGCTTGTACATGAAAGTACAATAGTTGCCTGAGATAGAAATAATCCCAGTCTTAAAAGATCTTAGACAAATGTCCAATTGAGGGTGATGCAAAGTGCCCTTCTGAATAGAATTCTGTCCAAAGGGGCAGAAGTGAGACCTGCTTTAAAGCTGTGAGAGGGCGTCCTCCTTAAAGCCGTGTATTAGGAAGAGTTACCTCGAACTCATGTAGTTATCGGACATTTTCCCTGAAAAGAAAACGTCGAGTCGACGGATATTCTCAAATGTATGAATAGCCAGCGCAAGATCCTAAATGTTGAATACTGGAAGATACTCCTAGGATAGGCCAAAAGGATGGTCTTAGCCTTGGCAGTGGACGAATCTTCGGCAGCAGTGCTGAAAAATATTGGACATGTCTCCAACTATCGCTTTGCTTCGGTCCCACTGCGACTCAGCGAAAAAACCGCAAGATCACAGAAACAAGTGACGATCGCGGCCGACGAGAGAGAACGCCCATCGGGTTCTGTCCAAGTAATAGTAAATGTCTCGTCAAATAAACTGACACCTAAGGAACCTCAAGACCGCCGAAACCGCCGTGGTAGCACCTCAACCAATTGTACGACTTCAGGAAATGGGTCGAGCCCCCGAGGAAAGCATAAGTCATCGACGGAAATTCGGGGACCACTGGCACTCAGACACAGCGGGCGAACTGACTGCGGAGCGACCGGACTCTTGATGGAGACCCACATTTCGGGATGCATATGCAAGGCGAAGCTTGCAAGCCAGACGTTTTCAAAAGATATCTCGAGTTATAGAAACCGCTGTTTTGCTAATAAAATCTTTTACGCGCAACGGCTCTAATGGACCACGTAAACTTTCAGCCCATGCAAACAAAAAAATTCCAGACGCGTAATTTTGGAGGTAGCAGTCACGTGCTTGATGGGTCAATAGAGGTTGCCCTCAATAGGTCGTCTGCTCTCCTCTAGTCTAAACCGTGATGAGAAATGAGGTACTGGTGAAAGTAAACAACATGGGCCTCAAAAAATTGGGTTATGCAAGCAATCTGGTCACTTCCCTAGCGGGTTGGCATAAAGAAACACTTGCTGAACGCATGCACAAAGTCCTGAACATGACTGACAAGTGATGTGACGGCAAAGTTTTATACATTAATTCTCAAAAACGGTCCTGGTGCCCTTCTCGAGGAAGGGAAAATTAACACTGAGCAGCGTCCACTTACATGATGTTACCCTTGATTATTCAAATGAGTCGAAGCATCTGTGAATCAATTTTGACAAAAGTCAAGCCCCCAAAATGATTTATTGGTTTTACACAACCCCAATTCTTCCTATGCTAACCTATGCTGCAAAAACAGGCAGCGAGGAAACTAACAAACACGCATCGTCTCGCTTGCAGTGGCATGACTGAGTCGACGACATACTGCCCCTGAATGTCTCTAGAAGCGCTGCAGAGCGTTAACCCTCTTTCGACAGCTATAGAAAAATAATCTTGTTTGGGCGCGCTTAGATTTTCAACCCTGAACAAACAAACACCGGGAAATCGTATGGGCCGCTTTGAGGTATTGAAAAACTTTATGAACCAACCCTTTGCTAAGATACCGCACCACTGTATTGCATAGCTAGCAGTCTTCCATCGGTTTAGTGTGACAATGCGAGATTGGTTTCGGACAGGCCGGCTTTTGAATCGACGGTGGAAGCATGGAAATGGTACACCGACGGTTGAAAACTGGAGAATGGCAAATCAGGGGCTGGGGCATGCTGTCCAAATTTTTAAAAAGCCATACCAGTAGAATATTATCCTTCTATATTACAAGCAGAAGTCTATGCAATCTCCGCATGTGCCTCCAAATGCCTAAGAGGGCCATATAGGAGAGAGCTGATCTGCCTTTACTTCTCCCGTCAAGCTGTCATAAAAACCTTGAAAGGGAAAATAATCATATCCATGGTTGTCTGGGAGTGCTTTCAGACATTGAATGAGCTAGGCAAGCATAATGAGGTGCCGCTAATGTGGAACGAAAGGGCTGACTGTCGAGCTAACGGTATACTGAAAGGTATACTAATAAACTGGTAGCGCAATGGGCACGGAAAAATTCCGATTGCCATTGGAAGCAATAACCGGCAACGATAAGCACCGGCTAAGTAACGTCCTAGGCTTGGCTTCCACACAAGGAACGAATTAAACGTCCCTTTGCATTCTGTGTGTCTGCACAGTCAGATGCCAAGTGTATGGCGAGCTTTTTATAACGCCGGACGCGGAAAACGTGGCGGGGTTCAAAAGAACCCTTAAACTGTGTAGGGGTGAGTATAATGTATCTTTCAGGTCGTAGTATGAATTGCCCACTCAATTAATAATAAATCATTGGCACTTTCAAAGCAATTGTCAAATTTAATAAAATAGTCCTTGTTAAGAGTTCGGTTCAGCGAAAAAAATTCGTAGTACACAACATCACGATAATTGAAAAAGCCTGCCTACGTCACTTTGATTTTTCAACGAATTCGGCGCGATTTTTTCGGTTTTGCCTCACCTTTTGCACCGTATCCTCTCGATTAATCGGTTGTTTCCGGGTCGTGCGCCCGGATTCAACTCTTCTCTCTTGTTATGACTCGTTTCATGCTGCTATTGGTATTTAGAATACCCAATATTAAAAATAGAAAATTTCTTAAAAAAGAAAGTCCAATCAGTTTAAAGATCAACAAAACATTAATAAAAATGAAATCGTTTCATTTATGGGCCAGTTGGAATCCCAACTTCATTCTTCTATTGCTAGTTCAGATAGCAGATTTCAAATATTTTTTCAAATAATTCGAAAAAAATTTCAATTTGTTTATTTTTTTTTAATATGGCCAATCATTTAGGGAATGTTTCCTATAGGTGTAGGTCGGTGAAGGTCAAAAACAAGTGAAGTAAGAGAAGAAGATGGAAAGTAGCCGTAACATAGTGGACACGTGCCCACCGGGTAAGTGTTATTCCTTTACGAAGTAAGCACCCACTGTATCGTTTCCAACTTGACCGCGACGGGTTTTTTAAGTAGACTATTTTACTGATGGTCGACTGCCGTCAAGATACGAATTTTCAGGTATTTATAAAAAGGATTTCTCAGCAGAAACATTTTAGTCCTTTTACATTATTTCAAAGGTAATAAAAATGAAATATAGATTAACGCAGTTGTCATAAAAATATCTTAAGTTTTATTTGCGCCGTCTTGGTTTCCTAATGAAATCGTAGCCTGAAACTTGTACATATAAAGCTCTGTTAACTGTCGAAGAGAAAGGTTAAGTTAGTACCTTTACAGAGCTTCAATGTTAATGTAAACGATAATTATTTCAATTCGCGCCAATTTATCTTGACACCCTTATGTGAAGTTATCAAAAAAAAAGTGCCTTGACCAGGCACATTAGTTTAATTTAAGATTATATTTTCCCTAAAATCTTTTCACAAGAATATATGCAGAATAAAGCAACTACGATGTGAACAGCTTATTTTCATCCCGATACAAACGAATTAATGAATTGATTATATTTTCTGGCTATACTTAGTATTATAGAAATCACAATTCGGGGTAATTTGAACATCACAGTTTCCTTTATATTTTTTTCGAGGAAATTTGTGAAAAATACATTCAACTTTCGTAGTTTCCACCTACAACTGTTGCACACAAGGAATCCCTATTGTGCTTAAATAGTTCAATGGCATTTTATTATTTTGGATAGAAGTGTGTTGTGTGCCGAAAGAAGAAACACGGCAACTTTCAAGTTTTTTTGCTTTTGTTCTGCATTCATTCGGTAAAAGAAAACTCCCTCGATGAAATAAGTATGTGTAAGCACATGCACACTTCAGATGTTGACAGCTACTTAAACACTAGGGTTAAGATTAAACCAGTCAACTAAGAATCAACATAATGCTCTAAGCTTCGCTTTTGCCGTGTTAGCTGTATTTTTTTTTTGTTTAGCGCACATTAGCAACTAGCGTCGCGCTAAGCAAGAAAATCGTATACCGAAAAGTTAGAAAAATACAACATAAAATAACAATAAATATCTAAGTGATGTTAGCTGAAATACAGCCGTGGGGACTTCTTTATATATATGTTTAAAACAAACGTGAGTTCCACACGAAACTATGGATAAATATGGAAGAGACGGATCGAAAATGCAGGCTTTTATATTTTTATTAATTTACTTATTTATTTTGAGGTTCATTTATTTATCGCCAATTAATTTGTGCGGGGAATATTTTAAAGAAACCTTTTTTTCGTTGAATGGAATTTTAAATATCTGTGTTTTAATTTTTATCTAATTGTTTAAAATATACACTTTGACTATACAATATTGATTTGATTAGAGCTTATAAGATTTTATTCTTCTTACATAATAGAAATTTGGAATCTTTTCGATAGCGATAACCAAGTAAAGTTTTTATATATTTTGTAAAATATTTATTAAGACAAAAACATGTTGTCTTCCATTTACACAGCTTCTCTATATCCTGTTGACGCCACAACAATAATTTATTAAGTTACATGCAAGAGGGTGAAAAGAAAACCAACCTCACACATCCTGAAGTTTTCTTCTCCTTATAAGCATACATTTACACACAACAGAGTTTCAAAATAAGAAAACGAAAATAAAGAACCTAAGAGTGCAATGCATTGGCACCCGCCGGATGCTTTCACACATGTATTGCATATATGTAGACGTGTACATAAGTCCCTGCATTCTGACATCGCTCATATCTCCCTGTGTATCCTAGAAAAAAAAAACAAAAAAAAAAGAAAATAAAAATAAAAAAAACTATAAGCCAACAGTATTTTCAACATTATTATCAGTAAAGTTTAACAAAGAACGAAAAAACTTTATGTACACAATTTGCTCAATACACAGAAAGAAATAAAACTTTTTTTCTTGTACCATAGCAGAAAAACCGTTAAAGGGAGAACGCTGTTAAGTCGAAGCATAAGAAAAAAGCAAAGTTTGCAAGGCAAACGATATGACGGCGAAAATCTCATAAACTTTTAATATATATTTCTTTTAGTTTTTTGTGTTGCTTTTTACAACGATGTTCAAAAAAAACAAAAAAAAGAAGTAAAGCATAACATAAACTCGATAAAGGCGACAATGTTAGTTAGAAACGATTTGAAACAAGTCACTATAAATGACGGAAGCCTTCACCTAAACGTGTATAGATAATGACCTCATCGCCTGTTAACGAAAAAAATTGCTAAATTGATATCAAAAATTTGAAAACCTCAAGTCAACTGAATCATAACGGTCAATTTTAGGGCGTCTTCTGCTTAAAATCATTCGTTGAAGAACTTATGCGCTATATGGAAATGGATTTCAATTTTTTACGAACTTTTTACCAATGCAATCTTTAACATAATCTGTACACTTGATAATTCAGCTGAGCTGAATTCGTTCTACGAATTGTAGCCACCTATTCATTCTTCTCCTTTCGCTTTCCAAATCGAACTTTTAATACGGAATTTATTATTATTTTACTAATTTCAAATCGCGCTATTATTACTATTCATGTGAAACTGAATAACTTATACATTTCATCATATAGGTGGAATGACAAGTGGTGACTCTAGCATTAAACATTATTTTTAATAAAAACCTAGCGACAGCTTTGCTTATTGTCAGTATTCTAGATTGCGGTAGCCGAAATTGGCTGCTATCTTGGTGCTTATGGCAGCTATTCAGCAAACAGTCGCCATCTGATTTTAGTATCTTTTGTGCTTTGCATACAAATCCTATCGACAATTCAGTAATTCATATCGTTCGTTGGCATATTCATTTAGACCTTATTTAGGAACATCATCAACGCTGCTCTTCCTCTACTAATCAAGTAGTAAACAGGAGGTGCACCCACTTTACCAAGACATGGCTGAACTTAAGACGTTAATAGAACTTAAGACGTTGTAGGTATCCTTTTAAATCGCCAAGTTCAGTGGAAAATAAGGTTTTCGAATTCTCTGCCAGGCACTTGATAATATTCAATAATCTGGGATAGCAACTAAAGGTCGTTCTTTTTTCGGTTGCATAGCTGTCATATTATATATCATATATTCTACACTAGGATTTAAAGTCATTTCATATTTTCCTCTTCGGAGAAGCGTTAGGCTGAGGTAATTTAAGATATGTTAATTCCTCTAAGCTGACGCAATGGCCGACGAGTTTAGGGCAACTTATTCCGAAAATATTTTTTTTGTAATTGGGCCACGATTAGGTTGACATAGACAAAGTTGCAAGAAGCTCGAGCCAAGTGGCTTCGGATATGGTCCGAGAATTCCATTTCTGTTTCCTTCTTGTTCAACTTCTCGGGTTTTGGGAAATCATAACAGCTCTTTTTTATGACTCGATGGATTTGCCTCGAAATCTATGTACAGATTAATGTTAATAATTCCATTTCTGTAGCACAAGATAGTTCTTTGAAGCTTCCTTTCCTTTCTAACTATCCGGTCGCCACTAAACGAATCGTAGCGGATGACGGAAATATGAATAAACGACGAAATTAAGATTCGGAAGAATAAAAACTCTTTATTTTATAAATAAATTTATTTTATTTTTTGATCATAATAGGAGGATGCATAAGTAATCAATTATTTTGAAATCTAAACTTCGTAGTTAATTCAAGTCTCCATTTTTTAATTTATGTCACTATCAACCATTATTATTGCAATGTACTGCAAGATGATAACCCGATAAAGCCGAAGGTGATGGCAATGCTAAAATAATGAATTCTCGATTTATCTCTCTTTTATCTGTTCCTTACTCCCGATGATACGTGTGCCAGCGTCATCGCTTTTCTTATATAATTATAGATTAAAAGTTAAATTAAGAATAGAACTTGTATAACACAAAATGAAATAAATTAAATCGATATTATTCGAAAACATGAAAATTATCAAGGATAGTTTGTCATATTTCCTTCAAATTTTCAATCATTTTCTTAGAGAAATACACGCTTCGTGAAGTGAAACAAGACTCAAGGTGACTCCTTGATAAGCTATATTTGTGATGCCGCACCCATATTCCTGGCCTATATGCTTTGCGAGTTCCGTATAGATGTCATTATTTAGTTGATCATGCTTCTCGATAATTTTCCTATACTTAATTTTCAATCAATTTCTATTGGAGATATTAGGGCGACATTACCATATTCAACCGGTCGTTCACTTCGAGGCTTGTCAAAAGGTTTATAATCACCAGCAGCAAATCTTCTGAATTAACGTTGGCATTTGCTAATCTTCAATACATCTCCATAAACGTCGCAAATTTTCTTTGTTGTTACCGCTGCATCAAATTCTGAATGAAAATGAAAAAGTACGTAATGCCAATGCGCGGAAATTGCGGACGCCAAATTTTATTACAGGGTAGTAAAGAAAGGCACATGTGTCTGTACAAAAACGGTAAACGAATACGTGTCTCCTTTACAACGGTCGGCACAGAAATGAAGATTAAACAAATTCTTTGCAAACAATTACTTATGGGTCCTCCTAATATATATGTGTTATCGCACAGCTTACGGCCTCAAACATTTTATTTTCCACGATTACATAACATGCGAACTTGTAAAAAAATGATGAAACAGATTACCAAGATTTTTATCATGTTCTTTAAGCTTTTCCATCATTTTCGAAAAAATTAAATTTCATTTATGTACTTCTGTTGTCAACAAATTGTAGACCTCACCCGGTTTGTTTGCTAGGCTCCAAAGTTTAGAAACTAAAAATTGGTTTTGTTAATGCATTTAATGGTAAATTGGTGAGTCAATTGACAGCAGTCAATCCATAAAAAAGATATGGCTTGGCTAAGAAGTTTCTGAGTGCATATCATCAAATCCAACACAATTATTAAAATTTCTCATTCGACTTTAGGATATCTGAATCTTTCTAAGTTTAAACTTGCTAAGCGAAATTAATTGATGATTATAAAGATAATCTTTCTCAGACTTTTCAATTCTCTTATAGTGATCATTTTTATATTCGCGGAGGCACTTTAAAGTTCTCCGTATAAGTTCAATTTTGCGCACCCCTATATTTATTATAAAGGTCAAAATAAAGACCATGCAAAACAAAATAAAGTAAGTTTTCGCTCTATCTCTATATGCACGCATTTGCACACACGTATGCAGAAAACACTCTCTTTGGTTATTCACTTACTTACTTGCTTGATGTTGTACAAGCATAAAACTGCTTTATAATGCAATATTTGCTCACGGCTTTCGGAGAATTAAAAAAAAAATGAGTTCCTTCTTTTGAGACAAGCAAAATAACAAAGAAAAAAATGTTTCCCATTGTTGTCAAACAGAATACACGAGATAACTGGGCTTTAGGAAAAACACAAAACGTGCAAAAAAAAAAGAGGAAAAATTCGCTTTATCTCCAAACTTGCAAAGATATAAAAAAAAAATTTCTTATACGAAGATAAATGCTAAAAATTTGAGTCTCTCTCAAATAAAAGTACAGTAAATAAGAGGAAACTGAGGATACCTCTTGTCTCTTTTCTAATACAGGCAAGAAATATTTGCTCGTTCACTTGATTTTCTCTCGGTGCGCGCATATTTCTTTTAGGTAAAGATATTTGCTAGTTCTCTGCCCGTTACACCATCATTAGCGGTACAGATTCAAGAGCACTCAATAAATATGTTATAGCGATATAAATTGTATTTAAGTACACTATTTTGCATGCATATCTTTAAACTTGATTACCGGTAAATACACACACACACAAACACGCAGTTTATGGCTTAACTATTATTGAAGGACGAAATGCGTTGAAATTTCTTAGTGTAGGGTATTGAGAACTAACTTACACATAAGACTCCTTGCTGAACTTTTAATGTAATTACATCTTGTCAAATAAAAGTCAACCAGAATGCGGTTTACTTGAGTTAAAGGGTTGAGGTGAATCTCTCACTTTATAATATAAGTTAAAGAAATTTTTTGTTTTACGCTCAGTTACTATTACGGTTGAGCGCGAGGCGTTTGTTCCTTTGGTTAATAGCTTAAAACTATGAAAGAGACGAGAAGCGAGAAAACTGAGTACAAAATAACGAAAAATGAAACTAATTTTAGTTAGAGACAATTGCTGTGTCGTTTATTAAATTAATATTCCCTACACCCTGTACCACAAGTGGTGCAGAATATAATAAACAAAACCCATAAAGATATTTTACCCGACTTAACATTTATCATTTTTTTCTGACTAAGTATATACATTTCAGTTTCAGTTTATTATCAAACAGCTCTATCACTATGGATGGAAAAGGATAACATAATTGGAAAACGGACGCGATCCAAACGAGGGGATGAATTGCATAAAAACGAACACATCCGGTCATTATTTCTTTAAGTCATATTTTGAATTATAATCAAGCAACATTACCATCCATTCGCATACTTACTATCAATACCTAACTAAATCGAATGACGTAAATGACAAGACCACCATAGAATATTTATGAATCGCGGTCCGTTATCTAACGACAAAAAATCCATAAGTTGTACGGCATTGTCGGATTTCGATTACAAAGCGTATTTTACCCGTATCAAAGTACATAAAACTAGCATAGATCATATCCCACAAAATGAAAAACAAGAAATTTATAAAAATATTATCACCCTATACCGTTTGTGGTACAAGAGTATATTAAATTTGTACGGGTAAATGCAACATCCAAGAGGACTTGATATGGAAGCACTACTTATAACACCGATCGATTCAAAATTGCTTTCAAAATCAATCTAATCAATCAAATCAATCCCTATTTGTTCGTCCGTCCCTCTTGTTTTGTTCAAGCTACAAGTCGTAATATATGAAATATTTTGATGGAACTTTTCGCTTTGTTTTGGCCAAGAACGAATGCTATGACCAACGTTGCAGATCGGACTACTTTTTCCAACACTTCCCACTTAGCATGTTATTGCGAAAGATCGTGATATTAACAACTGTATGAAGTGAAGTGGTGTAATGTTTTTAGTGGAGCAATATGTTGCACTATATTGGCCTTATTTGTTTTTTTTATATAAAAAACAATGTAAAATTAAATTCGTTTGGAAAAATGAACTTGCTATATAGTTTCATGGGTCTGAAGTGGATATCTGCTACGTGACGTGATCTCTGAATGAATATAGAAGAGAAACACAACAACAAGATATATTACGCGTAGTGCATAATGTATACTACTATGCAAATACGTACTAGTGTGAAAGAAGGCATTCGATGAATAGAGACATATCGTGCCCTCCACCCGCTCAATTACTTGCTGAAATACAAATTAAAATATTATTATTATATCTCTTATTTTTACAGAATCACATTTAATGTTTGAATATCGCAGATATTTTCGATCGCTCGCCAAAATCATCTCTTTATTATTGCGAATTTCTTTATTTCGCTTTCCGACTATGCTACTTATAATTATCAAAATTTATCACCCAATTATAGACGTACACGCTTTTAACCCCAGGCAACAGTTCCTTAGGAAAATTTCAAATAAAGCCTAACAATTTGGTGTCCACGGGAATTCTTTAAATTTAAACAAATGCTAGCTTGTCTTAAGGAAATAATGTAATAATAACAAAATCGCGATTTCTATGCGGGAAGTCTTAGAAGTCATAGTATCCCGCCTAATAATGTACCGCTGTTACGGCATATCCCATTAAATGAACGGGGACAGAGTCATTATTTAACATAAGATGAGTTTAGAAACCTTAAATCAATTTCGACAGGTTAAGAGGCGGAAACAGCTCTAGATTTTCCAGGCAACAAATGTTTTTCTGATGTCTTAACCACGAAGTTCTAACTTCTCGAACATATTAATAGATGTCTTTGCACAATATTTACATGCCTTAAAAAACAATTCCAGGCGGAGTTTCGTCGAGATTATCATTGAATTGGCATGAAGCTGAGAATGATTTGACAATTGTTAGTGCTTTTGCTAAGAAATTAATAGTTGTGGACGAAATTCTTAATCTTAATTATGAATTCATGTGAAGAGCTATTGCCGGTTTCTCTATCATTTCGCAGGATGCAAAGTACGATTCTGTTTTAGACAAATGACGCATATACATCACGTTCTCCCAAGAAAGTCATCAAGAAAATAGAAAGATTAAGAAAAACATTATTATATTATAATAAAAAATCTTACAAAATTACAAAACGCGATCCGTCAAATAGCTCCTACAATTTTTATTCGTTTCGTTCACAATTTTTTGCAATAACTTTAAGATGGCATTATCTGAGAAACTTGTGTTTTCACAACAATTAAATTTCTATTAACAAATAAATTTTTTATTAAGAACTAAACTCTTTTATTCAACTACTCGATAATCACCCAAAAGTGAACACTTCTGAAAAAAACTTGGGAATTTCCCTAGTTATAACCATAGCTGAATAGATAAGAGTCGCAACTACTAAACCAGTATTTATGGATTTAAATTCCACTTCTTCAGTATTTCGAAATCAAGTAGCAGCCAAGCCATGCTGCATTCATTTGAACAAATGGCAATCAGAAGACGCTATGTCTGGTAAAGTATGCCGGGTGCGGCAGAATTTCCCATTCGAGCTGCAACATTATATCCTTAAACACTCTTGATACGTGTGGCCGAGCATCGTCATGCAAGAGCATATCTTTGCGTATGTTAGCCGCTTTTGCTTGTCTCTTTTCCAACAACACATCGTTCAGTTTGTCCAATTGACGTCCGCAGACATCTGCAATAACCGTTTCGTTCGTTTTTAGTAGCTGCACAATAGCTTGGTGATTCCATTATGTGCACTGGAAAACTTTATGGCCACGAATATTTCTTTTCGATAGATGGCCCTGCTGGACTAATCCATGAGTCTTTGTACTTAGGATTATCGTACTAGATCCACTTTTCATCGCCAGTCACAATAGGCTACAGAAAGTTGTTCTTCTTTTGTCTGGCAAGCAATGAGACAGCGATGTTGAAACCGGAATTGTTGACGTCAAAATAGGATTTTGAATTACTTCGCATGGTGGACATTTTCCTTCCTTTTGAATCCTCCCCATCGCATATTAACGTCTAGAAACAGTTGATTCATCAACTGCTAAGCTTTCAGATAGTTGTTTACGAGTTTGAGCTCGCGCTTCGTCCAATAAATCTTGCAATTCATTGTCTTTGAACTTCTTTGGTCCTTTAGGCCATTCTCTGTCTTCGACATCAAAATCACCACTTTTAAACCATTGAAACCAAAACCGACAATTGCATTATGTCGAAGATGAATCACCGTAATCTTCTCAAAGTATTTGATGGGTTTCGGCAGCAGATTTCTTCAAATCAAAGAACAAAAGTGATGAATGTCGATGATCGGCGATGATTAGCGTTTTTATGGGCTGAATAATTCAATAATACCAACGCTGATCAAAAAACACAAGCAAGCACCTATTACATTACGGGATTTTCGAGATATAATTTGCAAGAAATAACGAATGAAGTATTGTTTAAATAATGATCAACAGCGACAAATTTGTCATTGCAACAAATTGTATGAAACTTTGAGAAAAGAAAAGAAAAATATAAATAAACAGTAAATTAACTAAAACAATTCTATTTAAGCATGCTCAATAAATAATTTTGAAATGATTTTACTTTATTTTTCAATGATCATCGTATATAAGCAAGCGTTTTCGTTTCCCCAGAAAAATTATCTGTATATATATATATATATATGTCTATATATGTATATATATATCTATTTATGTGTATATATATATATGTCTGTATATATATATATATATATAAATGACTAAATTCATGATCACGTTTACATTTCTAAATTAAAAGATTCGTTGCATTGTTTTTATGCTTTTAATCCTTATCTTTAGCATATCATAAATAAATGTCAATGAAAATTCGAAAATAATCTCTAGTTGACGTACGCGCGGATTTATGGATTACACCCTAGAACGAACTGTTACAGGCCAGCATACATTTGTCCGTAAATATATAGGACCGATTGTAAAATAATCACAGAACAATTGTTAAATGTCTAGATGACGCTTAACGCCAAACAAGAGTAATAAATGGTGCAATAACAATATTAACAGTAAGAGCAACAACAACAATTTCATAAGGCTTTTACTAATATGTCCTTTAGATCCGCAAAAGATATGAAAGGGGCTATATATATATATATATGACGTTAAACGATAGTAAGGCTGAGAAAGATAACAAACACATGCATAAAGACACATACACGCATACGTAGGCAGAGCAAACAACATTAGCACAAGCACTCATTAATATGTATCGCCACACAAAATACCCTCTGGCGTAAGATTTACATTGCACCTGTGATTATGTAAATTTCCTTATATGCTTGTTTTGTGATTTTCTATGTGCGTGTGTTTGGGCGCGTGTCTATATGTTCAAGCAATGATAGACATGTATGTATGTGTGTATATATATATATATATATATATATATATATATATATGAATACGTAAATACTTTATGCCTTTAAGGTATCCATACATATATTTTAGTATGCACGAATACATATACCATCAACCATACATTCATTAGGTACATGACAGTTAGTGTATGCGTATGTTTGCTTAAAATTGCACATATTCAATTCGGTTTTGCTACAACACAAATGGATTTGTTAAAATGTTGTTTGTCGGGGGACGAGTCGATGTGGATAAAATTTGCTTCCCTCCAACCAACTGACGGTCATAAATTTCAGATCAGAAACGAATTTAAAACTCATAGATACTCATACAAATAACATGTACATACACAGAAAGATGGGAAAATAGACAGTGCGAGAATATATAGACAGAGTGGCAAATTGATAAAGAGAGCGGGAAAGAAAGGGGGACAAAATGTAAGAAACCTAAAGGAAGATGTGAGAGAAGAATAAAGCAGTAGTATGTGCGCCTAGCGTACGTATTTATAATTATGTATCATATGTATAATATATATATATATATATATATGTTATATGTCTGTATGTATGCACATATGCATGTTTAGTTAAATACATATATATTTGTCTTTCCAACTATTTTGTAGAGCAATTTGCAATTTGCACTTTTTCACCTTAAGGCCTCCAAAAAACTAAAACGTATTGAATCAAGAGGATTGCATTGTATACACTCGTGTGTGCATTTAAAATGTATTTCGGTTTGTAAGTGCACATGAATCTTCCTAGACATATCCGTTTATTAGAAAATGTAAAGGACGATTATTAGTTCCTTCTTGTATGCACACGTTGCTGCATACATTGTTACGTTCATCTCATACGCTGCATCGTTCAGAGGATTTGGGCTTGTGTTGATTGTCTTGACTCGGTTGGAAAATTGATTAATTCATATAATTAAGAAAAATGTTTAGAACCAGCTGCTTAATGTCCATTCAATATGAAATTATATCGCTGGTCATTGCTTCGTCTATGTATTGCTTATGCATAAGTCAATTAAAATTTACCCTAGAGGGCTAAGCGGCGGCAACAATAAATGTTTAGTAGATTTCATTGTATTGCCTATACATAAAAGTGACAGTGGTGTCAACCTTATATCTAAAACCGCATATAACTTTTACTGCCTGCTTTCTAATTCCAACCAATAAAACCACAATTTATGAAACCACAAAATATATTACAATATCGGCAAGAGCCTCATTCTACAGTTATGACTTAATGATAAAGGAAGAAAAAAAGGGATGAATATAACATATATATGTATGTAGATATATATCCCTATCAACATTCTTACATCCAAAATTAATAGAAGACTTACGATTTTGATTTGAATAATTTGTATATATATTATTGAATTGAATTATTTGTATGTAAACAAGACAAATAATTTTTGGAAAGTTGAAATAGTAAGAAACCTTATTGATATGTCAATGTATATATAACATGTAGCATAATTTATCCTGCATATGATATTGACATTCTTGGAAAATGAGTTATGCTGTAGTACACAGTGATGACACTTTAATCGAAAGCGTAACAACGGAATTTAGGTTTCGTTACCATAAAAGAACGTAATGTTTATTAGGTTTTAGTTTAGGACTTTTAGAATTGTTAGCAACAGTCTTAGCACACTTAATAAACACTTAACAAAATAAAAATTTTCTTAATGAAGCAAGCTTTCAATTTAATAACAGTTGTCGCAAATTTGCCATTCCTTATCTTCTATTGCTTAAATGCGAACCTGTCTGCGAAGTTCCAGAAAACTTAAGAGACGAAATGAGTCTTTAGTGTGGGCTAAATGATGAATGTTTTACTCTTTGGCAGCCGAGTTGACAATAACGGAATTTAGTTCAAAAAGTTGGGTATTGTTTATGGAGTTGGCGATCTCTCAAAGAGTTGATGGTACATATACAGATACACAATTTGTTTTATCTACAAAGTAATTGTTGTATGATGTTTGACTTAGATATTCTTCTTTCGAAAATGAACTTGTGACTGAGTGCTGATGTAAGCTTCATGATTAAGAAAGCTAATGACAGATAATTAAATTGTTTACTTTCCTATAAATAATATTGTTACGAAAATCCGAAATCCAATTAATTTCAGCTAAGTGATTTTCCCTAATAATAAATTCCCTAAGGAAGAAAAAACCAAATGAGCATTCGCAGGCGCGTCATGCAGGTGCAGCCCGATGAAAACGATTAAAGGGAAAGCAGGCTGGAATTAGAAATAAAACCATAAATATAGGTATAGTAACATGCTTGCAAAAATGTATATAAATCGAATATTTGTGGAAGGGAGAGTTAGTCCGGGCAAGAGCATTTGAGCTGAGAGTACGCCCAAAATAAATTGTGAGTAATCCTACATGTAAGAAATATAATTGTAAATAAATACTCCTTGTTTTTTCATAGGTTAGGCGGTAATAACAACACAAATCATGACGCAGAGAAGAATAAGAAAAGCGTATGCTGACAAAATTTTTACCTTTCCCGAACGATATGAAAGGAAACTGTTTTCGCATCGTACCCCTATTCAGGATGAAAAGCGGATTTATTTTGAGAAACCTAGGTTCAAAAATTCATGATTAGATCCAGGCGTACCATTCGCATCTATATTACGACTGAGTCGTTTTGATAGAAAGGCAATACTTTGTGCTTAGTGGAACCAGAATTTTGCGGTCTGTAATTGAGGGGTAAACAATGAAGAAATTTAGAAGATTTATAATCAAATCCTACTAGCAAAAATTATATTGAATTGTTCTTCAAACAAAAAACGGCCATTACATCGAGAAAAGCAAAACAATGGAATTTTTTACATAACATTCGTCTACGTATCCATACCAAAAATCGACTTTGTAACACGTTAGATGCACTCAATACCGATGAGTTAGCTCATGCAACTTACTCACCAGACTTATCCTCGTCCTACTACTACTACTCGCTGAGTAACGCATGACTGTTTACAAAAATGTATGAAAATGAATCGAGGACTAGTTTGCCTCCAGAGTGTAACAGTTTTTTTTTTTTTTTGGGCGTGACAGTCATAAATTACCGGACCGCTGGGAACAATGTGCAACTACTACACTTTTTTTGCCATTTTCATAAAATATAAAATATAAGAAATTTTTCCAACAAAATTCCGGCTTCATATTTACAAACCTGATATAAATAAACATTTGCATGTTTACTACAAATATCAACTTAAAAATCGAACGCACCTATGCTTAAGTAAAATATTAAAACTATCATTCTGTATAACAATAAAAAATATGTATGCGCATGATAAGTGAAAGATAGATACGCTTAATTAAAGCTAAAAACAGCTAAATTGCTCGCATTTAATTTAATAGAAAGTAATTAGATTAATACTTTTTTGATAAGGGAATATATGAAAAATGGTTAGAAAGTTAGAAGTTTTTCTTAAAAATTTTACTTACCATTTCATAATTAACTAGATTTATTTATTTATTTATTTTTGCTAAAAGCATTAATCAAAAATTAATTTCGTCTTATTTGTCTTTTACAAATATTTTTAACACTCTCTCATATAAAATCTTACAAACTTTTGAACTCATTTGAAAAATTTCATCATTAATTATTCTTTGTAAAATCTTATATGAAAACTTGACAAACAAACACAAGCACTCTCGACACTGTTTCCATCTATAGTTGGCAGTTTTTTTGGGAGAAGAAAGGGGCAATTGGCCAACAGAAAGATTTTTCCTATTTTTTTATTTGTGTTTTTTCTTAATTTTTTTTTTTTTTTTTTTTTCTGCGTAAACTCGGCTAAAGTCTGCTTTGAATGACAAAATTTTTAGTTCCCATATATACAGTATAAACTAATTATTTTACGTTGAAAGATAATTAGTTAAATAAAGTCAGTTTAAAAAGCACACTAGACTATCGAATACTCTGCACCATTGCAAAAATTATGTATAGCCTGCCTAGTTCCGTTAACACTTAACTTAGTTAAAGTTGTAAGTGTGGACACATTTCGCGTACAATGAGCATTGTCTTATTTATAGTTGAGTTGAAGGAGTGTATGGGTCCACGGCTACTTGAGTTTTCGTTATCAGCGATCAAAAAAACAAAAATACAGGATGTATATTCGCATATATTTATATTTCTCACCATAGCGGTTCTCTTCGATAATAAATAGCAAAATAAACGTTAATTTAAAAAATTATAAAATCCCATAACAGAAATAATATCAGTTAGGTAATTTCCAAACAAAGCATAAATGAAAATAAATTTAATAACGAATATATGAATTTTGATGGCTTCTGATGACTTAAAACTTTTTAAATTACGCATTTAACTTAAAACTGAACCGGTTAAAAACATATATTTCAAGTAGAAGTTAATTTTCATTTTTTCTAAGGCAATTCATGAAAAAAAAAAATTTCTCCACATAGTTATTATCCTTATACATACGTAATAATTTTTTGTTGATAATATTGATATGAAAATTAAGCTTAATATTGGACTTTTGTATATATTTTCTCGAATTTAGTTGATTCCTATCCTATCACACCCTGTATATGGAAAGAAATCCTTTCTTTTTATTGCTCTACGCTCCGCTTCACTGTAAAACTTATTTGCACAAAATTTCGTATTTACTTAAAACTTATAATTGATTTGAGAAACCAAAGAAATTCTAACCAACCAACATAACATCTTCAAAAAATTATTATAAAGTATTGTAGATAATGAAGCGGTAGCATCATAAATCAAACTGTCAAAATGTAGAGAGGTGGAAAAAAAAATTTTCATTATTAACTACCGAAATGAACCGCGAATCTTAACAGATTTTTTCCGTTGGTTGTGGAGTAGTTGCTGTCACTGCTTTCTTTTCCTTGCTATACCCATCACCGAAGGGCGAGGGGTATATTCATATTGTCAAAAAGTTTGCAACGCCCAGAAGGAAATATCAGAGAGCTCACAAAGCATCTATATTCTTGATCAGCATGAACTTCTAAATCGATTTAAGCATGTTCCTCTATCCATGTGTCCGTCTGTGTAATGTCTGTTCTAAACATTATCCTGGCCGCAAAAGTGAAGCTATCGACCTCAAATTCAGCAGAAACATTGAAAGTCTTTGCACGCAGATTGCTATTGAAAATGGGCCAAATCGGTCGAAGAACACACCCACAGCGCCACGTAAACTGAGAACACCTGTGTTTTTCAAAAAGAATAGAAAATTGGTTTGTTGCCCATTACTCGTAGACTTTACCAAATAAACGTACGAAATTTTACTGCATATACTGCGATGCTGTATCATTTAGAAATAAGCTTCAAAAACCCCATAAAGTGTATAAATTCTTCGCCAGTTTCAAATTTGTAATGTAGCTAAACATGTCGCCTGTTCGTCTGTCCGTCTGTCTGTTCGCGCAACTTTATAGTATTGTAAACTTGATCCTGTTAGCGAAAACAAAAATATCGCCTACAAAATTGCAAAAGAATTTGGAATTGACCTAAACTGTTCAAGGGACACACCTACAACGCCCATATGCTCATATGACAAAACATTTTGTTTTGAAAATGAAAGAAATCAGCTGCACCCGCTCCATTTTATAGAGCAAGAAATATTTCTTCTTATACTTCTTTTGTCTTCTTTAGGATAACGGTGATGGGTATAAAAGATTCTGTCCCGACCGAATTAAATTTTTCCAGTTCTTTTTATTATTTTTACTCTTGTTATAATATTGCATGTTGGGGTAATCAAGTGGTTGAAAATATAACCAAAGTATAGAGCACTAGACAGCATCACCACCACCACTACCACAGGCAGCAATGGAATATGTTTCCTTTATTTTTATAATCATCACCGAAGGGCGAGGAGTATATTCATATTGTCAAAAGAATTGCAACGCCCAAAAGGCAGCATCAGAGATCCCACAAAGTATATATATTCTTGATCAGCAACAAATCCTTAATCGATTTAGCGTGTCCTTCTATCCATCTGTCCATCTGTGTAACGTTTGTTATAAACATTCTCCTGGCCGTAAAAATAGAGCTATCGACTTCGTATTTGGCAGGAACATTGAAATCTCTCACGTAGATTGCTATGGAAATTGGCCAAATCGGTCGAAGGACACGTCCACAGCATCATGTAAACTGAGAATACCTCCGTTTTTTAAAAGGAATGACAGATCGGTTTTTTGCTCATCACTTATAAACTATAGCAAATAAAACTACAAAAATTTGAACCCATATCCTATAGGCGATGTTGTAGCCTTTGTGCCCAAAAATGGGAAAATTGGCCACGCCTATTCAATATTATAGTGAATCAAAATTTAATAGTTTTTTCAATGCCTTTATAATGCGCAAAAATAAGCTTTAAAAACCTCATAAAGTACGCAAATTCTTGGCCAGTTTCAAATTTGGAAAGCAGCTAAACATGCCCGCCGGTTCGATTGTTCATCTGTCTGTTGGCGAAACGTTGCAATATTTGTAGTAACCATTTTCCCGTTAGCGAAAGTGAAGATATCGCCTACAAATTTGCAAAAGAATTTGGAATTGTTCTAAAATTTTCAGAGGACACGCCTGTAAAGCCCACAATCAGCTGCATCCACTCCATATTATAGATCACGAAAATTTTGTTCTTGTAGTTTTTTAGGCTCTTTTAGAATAACGGTGACGGGTGTAAAAGATTCGGTCCCGACCGAATTTAATTTTCTTACTTGTTTTATTTCTTTTCTATGTGTATAGTTGGCCGTCTTTTATTTTTGTATTTTCAATTTTATTACCTTTAATTCATAATTTTATCAAGGGATTTGTCGAACTAGGAGAAAATCAAATAGAAATTATGTTCATCTTGGGAATTTTTATTTATTTTTATTTTCCTCTTATTCTCTTTCGAAAAAACCATTTGATTACTTCATTTCAATGCTGGGGTTGTTTCTGTCTATTTTTCTTTTTCGTTTAACTTGTAATCAAGCGCGTGTGCTACGTGTTAAATGGGCTTTAACTAGACATTGTGTTCCCTTAAGACAAAGTCTTGATTAATTTAATGTGTCGTAGTGCAAATGGAAACTAAATTGTTGCGCAGCCATGTATGTACTTTAATAAGGTCATGTTCTTACTATGCTGCTAATTTAATTCCCAGTAAAACACAAAAACGGTTTGCTAACTGCGAATACGAATTTATTTCAATTAATTGTTTTTGTAACTGAGCGAATAGAATCTTTTTTTTTTTTCATTTTAAAGTAAAACTATATGGGAAAGAAAATGTCTTGCGATCATATCTACTTATTGACTACACATCGTTTACGTCATCCTATACGTTTACCAAAGAAATACAGCTGCACTAGTCATCATATTTTGGAAATCCAATTTTTGCATTCTTTAGTAAATCTATCGGTTTCATTTATCACATAGCTCTCAAAAATTTCCTATGATGCCTGGACAGGGTCCAAAGATTTCAATTCGTTAGGAATTTGCATTGTGAACAATTAAAAAAAAAAATCTGCAACACTGGTGTTCGCGGAAAAGTCTTCATAAAGAAGCCATTAAGAATATGTGAAGGTATGCGATTGAAGTGAAGCCTTCTCCCATCTACTATGGAAATCCAGGGGATTTGACTAGACCTGTGTAGGTTGTTATGCTGCTTTAGCTTTATATAGCATAGTTCAGAGATATATACTCCGAAATCTTAAGATCCATGAAAATAAGATAGCTCAAGGGAAATTACTCCATATGGAATAGCTACTCACAGTTTTAGTTCTTGCAGAATGTATGCGCCTAGCTTTTGCTTCCTCTCTGCTCGGAATAGCTCTTCGAGTGGTTTTTTGATGGTTATAGTGACCTCAAAATTTGGAGAGGATTGAGAGTTGATTTAATCAAAGGGGATAGAAACGCCCATACCTGTTTTTTCATATGTTGCCTCTATAAGTAGTGAGATTTCCTTGTTGCTGGGGAGTGTTTCACTAAGAGTAGCTGGTTATATCTTTGTATTGATTTACTGATTTTACTGTTGATTTACTTTTTAGTTTATGATCACTACACTGTGTTCAAGTAACACGAGCCGACATAATTCCTTAGGATACCTAACCCGACCAACTAAATAATCGTTGAACAGCTTAATCCAATTATCGGTTAGTTATATCTCAAATGAACTTTGAAACTTAGCGGACACAAGCGGATTTTCGAAAGATCAGTAAAATTCGCAACCACCGTAACCTACGAACATTCACATAAAAGGCATACGCATCGTTAGCGAACGGTTAGCTGTGGTATATGGTACATATTCTATGCTTTATTTCATCCTTGAGCATTCGCTAAGTAGGTCATGTAGCAGAAAATTACATATGTTTCCATTATGTCAAAACACTTCATCAAACAATTAAATCGAGAATTATTTTAAAATACAGTACATTACAGACATAATTGTCTAATAGTTCTTAAGTAATACTAGATGTCCGCCATTGACAATTGTTCGCTTAGAGTGCACTTGATGTCGTATTTTTGTTTTATATAAATGTACAAATATATGTATATATACAATTAAATTTAGAACTCAACGAACCGCCGCGCGATAATGAGTTCATCGCTCAACTCAAATGAAATCCTCAACGCTTGGTGTTATGCCATCATTTCCATCGTAGGTATGGATATACTTGAGGAGAACTACGTAAATTCTATTCAAAACAAGTTTTAATCTGTGTGCTAAGTATAAGTTACATAGGTGCATGCAAAACGAATTGTAATTTACGTATGCAGTTTGTGGTAAAAAACAATCTTTTAAAACAGGGATTGGATAGAGCAACTATCCAATTCTTTTTAAATTGTTTTTTTTTTTAACAAAAAATTCTGAACAAATTTTTCAGTCTATGCTTCTTATGATCAAGCAGTTGTTCCATACAATACTCAGGAAAGGATATTTAGGGAATTGAAATAAGTCGAAAGCTTTCCCGTTTAGAACCGGTCTTATGTGCATGCCCTAATTTCACAAGGACTTCGTTTCATTTGTAGCGCAAAAAGGAAAGAAAAAAGAATTGTGACAATTTTTTTCCTTTTTATTATAGACATCGACTAACAGTGGAAGCATGCTTGTGTGCGCTTACAAATGCGCATAACAAGCGATCTGCAGTTTAACGCAAAACGATTACGACTTTTGTCCGCATATTTTCTCTTTTGCAAACAAGTAATAGAATATTGAAATATGCAAGTTTTCTATCATTTGTTAGTTAATATTTTCAAGTTTCCTCGTCGAAACATTTGGCGTGGAAGATCCTCCAATGTTTGCTTTTGGTAATGTTGTTTGTTGTTTTGTTGTAAATGTTTTTAATATATATGTGATATGAAATAAAAGAAAGTGCGATTCCAACGATTATTTATAGAAAAATTGCATTTGCTGTGCTTGTGTGCAAAATGTTATTAAATTGCAAGGAAGAATTTCCAAATCTAAACAACAAAGGTTGCATAATTAATTAAAACCAAAACTTATCGTGGCGTAAAGAGAGCTAAAAATTTACTGAAATTGGTTACTAATAGGTTTCTCGCTCAATTTGAAATTTTTTTTTTATTATTAATTTTTTATTACATGTATATGTACGGTTTTTTGTCTAGTATCAGGTATGTGAAAATTCCGAAATCAAGTACTGAAATATTCGTTAATATTAAAATGAAATCCTTCGTGTACCGTTATCGGTACATGTCTCCAACAGTGTGGTATATATTAGTGCATCACATAAAATGGCAGATTGGCAACAAATCATTTTTAAATTCTAATATATCTTAATTTACAAAAATTGACTTTAGTGTATATATAAATTTAAGCATATACTGAAAGTAGTACACATGACAGGGTAATTGTAAAAATGGATATCGTATTTCCGACATGAAAAGAAAGACATGCCTTTATTAAGCCATACTTTCCGTTCGTAGTACTAAATAAATCAAAGACCGCTCAATAGGCACAACCTTACAGAGGACAGTTTGTGTTGCTTTTACTTAAAAGTTTAACTATTTATAAAACTAATTGCCCTGTGAAATCACTATTCATTAAACGATTTCTTCAGCATTGCACTAATAGTTTACTCTAAGAGCAAAAGATTATTTCCTCCAGATCCCTTTGCTAATAAGGTTTTCTCTAATGGAAAAGTTACTTAAAGCAAACAACATATACATAGAAAATTTATTTTGTTAAAAACTTTCCAAATTTAGCAAACTTTATTAAAATTATAAGCCGAAATTTTAAAATCTAATGTGTATTACTTTATTCATATTATATTTGTACATTCATTCGTAAACATTTGGACTTTAGTTGGAACCAAAATTTTTAAAATTTTGATTAAAGTTGATGCAGGGCGCAATGAAATTTCAAAGATTGGCTTTTTCTTCCAATTAGTCTTTTAACAATTTCGCTACATTTTTCAAGTGCATCGCCAAACTAACTCCATCAATTAAATAATGGCCTCTATAAAAATTATATATAACGTAAAATTTAATAAAGTAGATTTGGTAGAGAGATTATAAGCTTGTAAATGATAGCATAGGGGAAAATCTATTTTAATTTAAAAATTTAAATATTTTCGAATAATAATCCTAAATCAGGAAAATAAACAATGTTTTGCTTTCCACTGTGCACATATAATACATATATATATATATATACATATTATATTCAAATATATATGTGTACACCTTAACTTCAAATGCGGCTGTAGCTTTAGTACACATATGATAGTTCAGTGGAGCTGAGCTATCTGTACGTGACCTTCTTTCGCTCATATCCACAAAACCATGTTCAATTTCATTATGTACGCAAAAATAAATTTTGACAAGAACGCATCACAAGCAGATTCCAAGTCCAAAATTTCTCTTCTCTCATTCTTTCTGGTTGTGAAAAATAGATAATGAAATAATGAGGGAATATAAAGCTTTTCTGTTACTATTCACGTTGAAAACAATTTTTTTTTTTTTTTTTTTTTTTTTGTTATGTAGAAATCTACGTTTCTAACATAATATAATATATATTAAATATATTCCTCTCTTATTTATTGTTTAAATTAATGCATGTTTGAAATTTTATAAAATGTAATAAGAGTGAAGTTTGCTTCTTGGTATCTTTACACTTAGTAAAATAAAACAAATTTTACCTGCTTACTACAATTTCCTGTACCAAATACTTGAGAAATAACACAAGGTCGAATCTGTTCCTTGATCCTAAAAAAGACTAAAAAAACGTTACAACTCTATAAGATTAGGTAAGCGTGGCTAGTTTTTCCAGGCGTCGAACTTTTTCTTGTGTATCTATTGTAGTTTATGAGTAATGAGCGACAAATTCAGGAAGAAGAAATGTTCTCAATTGATGTTTGGCTGTGGATTTAATCGATTTGATCTATCTACAATGTCAATTTGCGCGTAAGACCTTCCAATGTTTCTGCCAAATTTAAAGCCGGCATCTTCGGTCTGGCAGCCAGGAGAATATTAACCACAGACATTATTCAGATGGGCAGACGAACATGGTTAAATGGATTCAAAATTTAATACTGATCATGGGGTCTCAAAAGTTTCTTTCTGAGCGTTGCAAAGGTTTCAATGAAATGAATACATTTCTGTCCTTCCTCGTGTTTTTTTTGGCAAAGTAAACATTGTATCTAATATCAACCCTTTAACTGATAGGTATAATTTTTAGAATTATCTAAAATTTTGAAACAAAGGAAATCCTGATAGACTCACAATAATTTTATGCGTAAAGATGTTAATCAGCATGTTTCATTCGAATAGGCAAAAACCGCGATTAGCATGTCACTGTTCGCAGACTCGAATCTCAAGTGCGGTAGAGTTCTCCTTGGTTGTAGCTATAGCTAATGCTGCATAGATTAAGGCATAACGCTTATCAATAGGCACACGCCCACCCGAACAAAGAGATATACATGCGACATCATTTCGTTCAATGTGCTTATAAGCATTAGCGTATTGAATAAGACAATCAATTCTGTTTGGGTTGCCAGATGCAGCATTTTCAAGGCTACCTTCTCTTTACTTTTGTTTTTTTTTAATATTACAAATAGTAAGTTCTTATGTCCAATATGAGAGGTAATAGTTAATAGATTTGCTTGCAGTATATTTACTTTCCTATTAGTTTTGATTTAAAAGCAAAGTTATTTATAAATATTTCGGTTAGGTCAACCGAAAGACTCTTCGTTAAATTTTATGTAGTTCCTCTTTTGTTTCTGTAATGTGGCTATATGGGCCTGTGTTTACCTTGAAGCGGCAACTAAAGTTATTAGACTACATATTAGTTTTTTTTCTCAGAAAATCTTTCTTCACAAACACGTAATCTTTTAATCTCTATAGGCCTTTATTAAGGAGATACTTTGTACCTTTTCTTTCCTTTTCACAAAATTTCTTGATAATAACAACATAAAATACTGATTGAAAGAAAAATATCTGTTTAGAACTCATCGGCTTTTTTGTTTTTTCGCCGTAATATTTTTTTAACTTTAACGAGTTCTATGTTGACATTATTAGAGATATACTTAATGATGAATAAACGAAACGCGGTTATGATATGGTTAAAAGAGTTCTTCATGATATACATATTTAAAAATTTGTGGAACGTATTCTAACTTTTTTTCTTTAAAGAATAATAGTAAAGATAACCTTCATATTATTTCGTTTTTCATTTTTTTATTATTCTTTTAGAAAATTTTCTGTTTCTGTGCACTTCCTTGACAGATTTTCTAGAATCTTTTCTCTTCACAATCTTCTAATACGCTCATGCTTTTCATAAGAGATACAGTTGTGAAATATGCCAGCGGTAATGAGCGTTACATACGTCATGGAACTAAATCCGAAAAACCTGTCATGTAGAATAATGGTCTCTAAGTAGCTTTTCGCTCTTATTTTCTTCTATATTTTTGGGAATGTTATCCGTTAAAACCAGCAACGAAATGAAAATTTGATATCTGAAATATATTTGTGCTCAGTGTGCACACAAATAGGAATGGTATGCAAAAAATACAAAAAAATAAAATTAAGCTAACAGTGATACGAAGTTATCTTTCTTCTACGCTAAAAGAATAATAATTTTTTTTATAACACATAGAAGTACTGTAGATATTTTTTATTAAGCGCAAATATTAGTTTGGGGAAAAAGAAATCCATTATTTTTTCGGTAGATGGCTGCGCTGATAGATTTCTCGTAAAGTATCGATCAAACAATTTCAGATTTATGCTCGTTGGAAACGTGACATTTCGCAGTAAAAAAAATTCTTTTGCTGTTTTTTGTTTGGTGCATTCAGTTGTGAGTTACAGCGTGTTAAAAATGGAAGTGAACAAAGAGAAAATTTAGTACATTTTACAGTTTTTCTTTGACAAAGGCGAAAATGCAAGCCAGGCGGCTAAAATTGTGAATGGTGTTTATGGTTCCGATACCGTAACAGCCAGCTATGTGCAATTTTGGTTTCGTAGATTCCGTTCAGGAATTTTTGATGTTAAAGATGCACCTCGCACAGGTAGGCCGGTCATCGAAAATGTCGATAAAATCGAAGAAATGACCGAAGTTGACCGGCATGTTAGCAGTCGTAACATCGCCCAGGAGCTAAAAATCGACCATAAAACATTTTTAAACCATTTACACAAAGCAGGATTCAAAAAGAAGCTCGATGTTTGGGTGCCACACCAATTAACAGAAAAAAACATGATGGATCGAATTTCCATCTGCGAAGCCTTGGCCAAACGGAATGAGATAGACCCATTTCTTAAACGGATGGTGACTGGAGATGAGAAATGGATCACATACGATAACCCTGTGCGAAAACGATCGTGGTCAAAGAGCGGTGAAGCACCTCAAACGGCCAGGAAGGTTTTGCTATGCATTTGGTGGGACTGGAAGGGGATTATTTATTATGAGTTGCTTCCATATGGCCAAACGCTAAATTCTGATCTCTACTGTCAACAACTGGACGGTTTGAAGATAGCGATTGACCAGAAACGGCCAGAATTGGCCAACAGGAGAGGTGTCGTGTTCCACCAGGACAACGCTAGGCCACACACATCTACAGCGACTCGCCAGAAACTTCGGGAGCTTGGTTGAGAAGTTTTAATGCATCCGCCATACAGTCCGGACTTGGCACCAAGCGATTATCATCTCTTTTTTGCATTGCAAAATTTCTTTAATGATAAAAAATTGGAATCTAGGGAGGATTGTGAAAATCGACTACTAGAGTTTTTTGCAAATAGAGACCAGGACTTCTATGAGAGAGCCATTTTGAAGTTACCTTTAAAATGGCAACAAATCATATAACAAAACGGTGCATATTTGACCCAAATCGGACAATCCGAAGCATGTTAAATAAAGTCCTGAAATTCATATAAAAATAATGGATATCTTTTTCCCCAAACTAATAATACAACCTATAACTATAATTTGCTGAATAAATTAGGAATCGTATCCCATGCCTTCATCCAGAATGAGTTGATGCGCGTTTGTCTTTTTATTCAAATTAATTGCGAAAATCAACTAAACTTGTCTATCGGTTGGCCGTTTAAGACTCTGTCGCATTTCGACTTTCTTTGGATGGTAAAGTTTCCTAGCAAAGAAGGATGTCGACGTTTATTTTTCTCTGCAATTATATAACATATAATTAAAAAAGTAACTTGCTTTGCTGATACCATAGACATTTAATTCTAAGTTGAATTTAAAAACAAAACAAAATAATAAACAGCAAGATAAATTTGCCTTCAATCAAATAAGTAGCACACTATTTATTTTTTTATCCCTAGCGACATAAAGCATTGTTGGGTACTGTTTGAAATTTCCCCTGGAAAGTTTAACATATTTGGCTATAATCTTCCTCAAAACGTTTCGTAACTTGGCAGCAATTCATGAGGTTTATGATGATTTCAAATTGTCTCATTCGACATGGATTATCAAAACGAGGATGCATGCATCAACTTATCTTAACGTTTGCAAAATTTACTCTCTACCCTGATACAGCGAGCTTAATCGTGGCCGCTGTTCGCTTACTAGTCGTGAAAGTGGTCTAAAATCAATTACTGTGTTAGAAAACATTGATGTTACTTAAAAGCTGTAAATGTAGAGTCGACATACGTGTATGCGTATTAGTTTCAGCAGCATATATAAAATATTGCATGATCATTAATCGTTGCAATAGCTTTCTTCTCGTTAGATTCCCAAAAAATTTAACAAAATCCCAAACAAATTTAACAAATCCGCTTAAGAAATGTAATGGCGATGCTTCATGAGACGAATACAAGGTCACAACGGGTGATGAATCATGGATCTGTGCACACGAGCCGGAAAATCGAATTAGCCGTTCGTCTGCCCTACGGTTCTCATTTAGCATCCGATGACTTCCTCTTATAAATGCAGGTGAAGAATGGATTTCTTGCACTGCGATTGTTATCGCCGGAAGACCCTCAAAAATCCTGTTTTTACGGTGTTTCAAGTAGAATGGAAAAATGCATATATCGTAAAAGTGATTATTTTGAAAGACAATAAAGCGTTTTTAAAGCCAAGTAAGCGCTTTTTCATTATAGGACTGAAAATAGAAGTGATGAATTACGTGTCACTTTTTTTTCATTTTTTTTTTATTTTCTTGCTTTAGGTGATTGAATCCTTACACATTTGGTTGTCAATCTGTCTTCTGTAAGTATTTTAAATAAATATTTCACTTATAATTGGCTTTCTTGCTATCTTTTTTTTATTGATTTCGTACGTGGCACATAGCCTTAAAAACCCACAAAGCTGCTATATCACACGCAATTTCACTCAAAAATTTTCTATAATATGGTAAGTAGGGAAAGGATGAAGTTGTCCAAAAGCGATTTTATCTAGTATATGCAGTAACCGGGGTTTATGTGTATTTTCAAGGTGCACATAACAGATATAAACGTTTTTTTTTTTTTAACTCGCAACACTATATTAAGTTTTCGATCTTAATATAAAGTTATTTTTTTTTTTTTACTACACAATTGTGGACTCTGCAATTCTTAGAGTGAAACATTTACTTGACGAAAAATCTTCCATAAAGTTTTGTGGTTTGCAAAAAAGTTTTACGCCCTAAATCATGGAAAATTTCACAAAAGGTGTACAATGAACTATTTAAAGCACTGTGGTTGGTGGTACTTTATTTCACTCATTTTAGTTGACATCGAACAACTAGGTTCTGTACGAAACAAAGATCAAAAAATTTTCTTATGTGTTGTACAAAGCTGATGAGCATATTCATTAATCTAATATTCAGTATTTTGATTGACTGCTGCATAGCGCAACCATCCTTGGTGTACAAACACAAACATTGTTTCATTCGATGTAACTCCCTCTGGCGATTTCCTGTTCCCAAACTTAAGCTTACCAACACAAAAAATGCGTTTCAAGTCAGCTGGAGTAATGAAAGAGCTATTGACGATGTCTATATTTCAGCCTCAAGCTTACTCATGCATATGAAGGATTGGAGCAAATCCTACTGACGATTTGTTACCACTTTTCTTGAGGGCGAGAAAATATAGATAAACATAATTGTTTTTTTTTTTTACTATACATTTCTGTATATACTTTATGCAAAATACATAAACGTCATTAAAAATTCCGGCGTAAGAAATCAAATTAACCGTATTGTGTTATTAACAACACGTTGTAACGAAAAGAAAGAAAAGTTTGAAAAGAAAAAAAATTAAGGTTAGGATTTATCTCGCAGTTAACTTATGTAACCGAAAGCTTTTCGTGAAAGCCTGAAATTAAGCAAAGCGAAAGACATAGCGATGGGTCTCGGCCTAGCGGATGCCTGCCTCATCAGTACGTTTCACGCCTTTACCGACTAAGCATCCACAATATCTATGACCAAAGTAAACTCTACCGCACTTGACATTTAAACTTGCGCACACTGATTTGATAGTCAGGGTGCTTACCTATACGGCTCCTATATGCAGGAAAGATGCATTGTTTTCATTAATTCGAAAGTTTATAAGGTTCGCATATATACCCAGGGGGGAGTTTCCATCAGTGGGCTTTAGCCCTGGTCTTCACAGAAAGAGTAGCGTTATTCATAATAAAGAAATCCTGTTAATTAAGATCTCTTTTCATAATCCTTCGTTCACATATTAGCACTATTTAGAAAGAGAATTATGAAAAGGGAACAAAGTCCGAAGTCCGTGTGTATAGCATAAGGGTAGGTTGTTGAAATAAAATTAGCGTCAGGAAGAAAAATAAAAGCGAGATCGACAGGAGTGGTCGCTTGAAGATGTGAAGGAAGACTTTAAATTTTGTAAAATAGTATCGGATAGCGACAAAAAAGAAAAAAAACCAAAAAAAAAATCAACAGCTTCAAAGGTATACTTGGCTACAGTGCATTTGGTGTCTGTTATAGAGGATGTCGTCAGATTAAAACCCGTGAAGATTTTACCGAAATGGATTACTGTGATGCTGTGGCTGTCCTTGAATGCAAAGAAAACATCAAGTAAGAAGTCAATCATATCAGTTTTAAGAAGTAGTAAAGGAAAAAGAAAAGAAAAAATGACAAACATCATGAATTAAATATCTAATAAGTCATACGTATAAGTGTGTGTGTGTGTTGGAGCGTAGGAATGTAAGCGTAGACAATGACATAACGGATCAACAGATATATCAGTATAGACTAACGGACAAAAGAACAATACTAACGAACTATGAGATTTTTAAATAAGGTACGACGTTACTTATTTATCATTTTTATATATATAGTTTTGTGAGTGTAGCTGGGTTAGCCAGACGGTACAAATAATAGCCAAGCTCTACACACCATCACAGGTTGTTTCTATTAATAGAAACTATTGCATTCAGATATGCTAGAGACATTCAACTTAACTCAAAATTAGTCGAACTAGAAAAATAAATTCAATATATTTGCTTGAAATGAAGTCAAATAAAACTTAATTATGTTAACTTTTTGCAGATGTAAGCTATCCCCAGAGGAACTTAAATTAGACTCACCTTTTAGTTAATTCGTCCGTCTGTCTCTCTGTCCGTGCTGTTTTCTTATGTTCAATCTACAGGCCACAAATTTTGGGATATATTAACGAAGTTTGGTTCATTTTTTGCTCCAAGGACGGAACGCATGGAAACTGGTTCGTATCGAAATACTTCTTTAACCAAGTTCCTTATAAAATCTTATTTTGAAAAATCTTTGTATGAATAACTATAGGGTGGTGTGGGATATTTAATGGTGCACCGTATCCTATTATAGTGTTTTTACTTATTCTTCATTTCGAAATATTTCAACACTCAATTGAGAGGTAATTAGAATTTGTGAAAAATATTTGTTCCCTTTAGTCTAAAACTACCATAGAATTTTCTTAGCCTAAGCCATTTAGTATTGTACTCCCAGCTCGTTCTGAACTTTTGAGTTAATCCACGATAAATAAATTTAATAAATATCCCAATTCGATATCTACTCTAGACCGTTGATTACTTATAAAAAGTTTTTGAAATTTTTTCTTCTCTTCTTAGGTTCTTTTAAAAGTTCAACTATTTTGAGCACTTTAAGCTCAATTTCGAAGCATAAAGAAATGTTTAGAATTTTTATTTTCGCGATTATCAGACAAGCTAAACAGACTCTGCTTCATATAATCGTTCCAATCCCCGAGGTTGGCGTGACTTCAAATTTTGCAATTTTAAATAACTTAAGCAGCCCAGATGAGAAAATGGAAACAATAAACGCTCTCTTTACCTTTCCAGGTTCGTCCATCGCAATTGTTATAGATGTCATTTCATTTCTTAAATTGTCGAGACTTATTATTTAATTATGGGGCAGTGCACTTACTTTACTAACATCTACGGATCATCAGTTTTTTTTTCTGCAATATAGATGACCGGTCATAGCCGTTATGTACAATAGGCTGCAAGGATGCGATTACCTCGACTGTCTATCTGGGCGGCGCGTTTATCCATTAATCCCAGTTAATTGGTCGTCCACCGTCAAAATTGACAAATCGGCCCAGTAGATTTGACCGAGCACGAACTTAAGAGTTAATATTTTGGATTCATAGGGCTTGCCACCGTAGCATAAAAGCTTTTGACTTACCGAGAATTGAGACCACGTGTGAAAATGTGAATTTTATACAAAAAACGAAACGAGCCGACTCACGGCTTTCTTAGCTTTTGTTCTTACCGTTCAAAAATAGTCCAACAATCTTTCAATTGTAAACAAGTTTCTAGCTTTTAAACGAGTTTCAAATAATTTATGAATTTCTTAGAACCGGATTCCTGCAAATCGCTAAGATATATTCCAGCTGAAGTGGGAAATCAGTTTAAATTTATTTTATAACCATATATAACCATAATCTGTAATAAGAGAAAATATTTGACTAGCACACATATCCGGTAAGGCAGCGTTTCTCCTACCAATTTTTACCTTTTAAATTATCAAGAATTTCATAAAGTTATGTCTAATCATACAAGATTTCAAGTTTTCGTTGAGAGTCGAGGAAATGGTTATTAAAAAAACAACCTTTAGAAGAAGGAAAGGTAAAAGCAAGAAAATTACATTTTAATTTATAAAAAACTAAAAAAAATATTTCGCTCTGCTATAATATTAGCTGAAGAACATCCATAGAATAAACGTGGATATTTTTATCTTTATATAATAATACTCTAGGTTAATGAGTTCATAATCTGCAAAATACTCCGCAAAATACTGGCGTCGAGACGCTCTTAAAACGTGTCTCTGAAGTATGGGCGAATGTTTTGACGAAATTAATGAGCTATACTAACCTTCGTTGATGGGTATAAAAATCAAAATAAAACATTGATATGTAGTTAGTTATCATTCAAAATTCGTTTGGAAATTACCCCCGACTGGAATAATCATGATAGATAACAATTTACGATAATTTGTTTATGTATTTTTTAGGTCTTTTTGTGACAATACTCGCATAAACTCGTGCTAATATTTATTGCATATGGAAAAGTTTATATTCATTTATTTAAACGGGAAACGGAAAATTCAGTTTAGTTCCTGCTAACTATTAAATGTTACGACTAAAATTGTTTTTTTGGTTTGCTTTCTTTGCGCCGAATGAAATAAAACGACAAATAAGACACAACCCAAAAACAAAAATGATAGAAATATCAATTTGTCATAATTTGAGAGTAGAGATAATAAAGGAATTATTTTATGAACGGTTAAAGTACGAAACTGAGATTTCGAATTTTCAAATGAAAATGAAGAAAAACTTTTTTTTATTTTCTACAATACCAATATTCAATTTATGCCCTACAACACATAAAATAATTCTATAGATTTATATATGTGAATATATAAAGAAGAGAAAATGCTTTGATTCCTGCCTTGAATGTGATATTTTGATGGTATTTGTGTCAAGACGGAAACCTATTGAAAATAGATTGGATGTGCCATCTTTTTTTCAACCACCAGCCCTGCAATGCTTTATTTTCAGAACATCGTTATATGCGATAAGTTGGGATTCTAAATATTCCTCGACAAAAACCGATCGAAAACAATATTTTAGTATTTTGAATGGAAGTGAATAGTTTGGATCAGGTGGAGCCATTTTTGAGCTGTTTTGAGGATTTTTTTTAGGAAAAAAACAAGAGATTCCAACAAAAGAATTTAATTTTCATATTTTATGATGGACGCTCATCAATGATAGGGATTCGTATGAAGGGCAGTAACGTGTATTTTTTCCGCATTCTGTGACGAAAATGGTAAAAAAAAGAACATATGCTTGATAATGAAGAAAAATTTTCACATGGGTAAAGCTTATCCGTTTGACTACCAAGCAGCGCGATCGCGCTGTTTAGATTTTATGTCGAGAAATACCAGCACATTTTGAGCATTGTCGACAACTAATTGTGCGTTATGTATTGTCGAAGTCGAGCGCGATATAATTACAATTGTACTATAGTAGTGCAATAATATATTACAAAATAAAAATTTCTATTTTGGTGTTGTTTTTTTCTATAATTTTTGTGGAACAAACTTGAAATATTTATTAACAAACAATTTCAATGCATTTAAATACATAAAATTAAACAAGCGCTATGGCGCCGCTTGGTATTTCTCGACATCAAACCTAAACAGCGCGATCGCGCTGCTTGGGATTTTTCGACAGTGTTTTTTCAAAACTGTCTGGTACTCAAACGGTTATATTTTTACTCATTTCTCAATTTTGAACTAAAGAAGGCGAAGTGGCGTAAGGTATTTAAAAATCGATGCCATGCGAATACTTTTTATTTTCTTTCATGCTATTTTGCCGAACTTTTATTTTTTTAGTTTTCACTGAAGTCACATCGTAGCATTCTTCAGTCGTGCAATTTATCACCACAACAGTTTTCTATTAATTAACTTTATTTACTTATCTTTGCACGTATGCACTAGTCATTTACCAAATATGTCAGTTTTACTAATTGCCTGATCTACTTGCCGAGGTTAGCGCACGGTCAGTTTGGTCATATAATTCTTTAGTACACTTATGTTGAGTCAACGGTACTCTTTTGATAGCCTAATGGCATTGTTCTACCACGTTGCACCTCCCTTACCTTACACGAAGAGAATTAAATAAAAACAGTGAAAAGAATTTTCTTTTAGGCTGCACAATATATCCGAAAGATTACAGAAACTGGCCAAAGAATGTGTACTAATATAGAATATTAAAAAGTGGTAGCTAAGCGATAGTGGTACGTATCTATTTATCGATGAATTTATTGAAATTATTGCAGCTAGGAAAAAGGAGAGAAAAAAGATACAAATAGCAACATTTTTTATTTTATGTTTTGATTCATGCCATTTTGTTTTAAAAAAGATTTCATATGAGTGATTTTCTCTGGTCTTCTGCAAAAATTCCACCCCGGAACACCAATTTTGCAACTTTTCCGCATAAATCTGCTCTTATTTCATCAGTAATATAAATAATCTTGATGCGTAAGGTCATTGAAAGGTCGCACTTTTCTGGGGGTAAGGCGCCGTTCCAACATAACCCCACAGTAAAAAATCGAATAGAGTTATATCGCGAGGCCTCTGTGTCAAGCGCACATCGGCATTTTTAGAGATTACACGATAATTAAATTTTTCTACCAATAAATTAGTTTTGTCACAAAATATACGCTTCATCGCACCATTTTGTTAAAGCTACATATTGGCCAAGCCAGTACCATTGAATTGTTGCTTAAAAAAAAAAGCAATAATTATGCTTCTCTAGCGATCGTCATCGATTGGCAACTTCAATCCCATTTTCATCTTCAAAAATTACATTGTCAGCCCACAAACCAAACCCAAAGGTTAATTTTCGTATACATAAAAGTCCTCCAGAAACATCATATATATTTTATTTACACTAAAATGGTAATAAGACTTATATACGAAATCATTTAATCATGTATTAGCTTCATTCATGGACGAAACGTAATCGTGCGCTCCTTCTTTTTATAATAATTTTTAACAAAGTTCCGCACAATAAACTGAAAAAAATTATTATTGTTCTTCCTCAACACGATTTCGTGATATATAGACAAATTCAAATCAGCTCAGCAGGCACACGGAACGTTCATTGCTGCTATTCCACATGTTACCTAAACAACTCATCCGCAGCAGATGCACTTTTTTTCAACAAACATTAAAAAATCATTATAATACTGTGCCCAAAAAGTAAGACCAATATTCAAGTTAAATTGCACGGATATATCGAATATCAGAAATATATTTTTTCTAAGTTGGCAACAATGTAAAAAGCATCTGTGTCAAATATCAAATTATAAACGTCGTTGGTGTTTCAGCTCGGCTTCGTTTTTATTAAGTAAAGAACTACCTATCTGTCATGAAAACCATTATTACGAAAGTCGATAATTAATCAAGAGAATTGTAGAAAAATAAGTTGGCGATGCTTTTTTTTTAAGGAAGAAAAAAAAAAGAAAAAAAGAGTTTTTTTGGAGAGTTAGCTTTTTCTTTTGAGTGTGAAATTTACATGTCAATTTTTCGAAAAGAAAAAAAAAAACTCGTTTTTTTTGTTTATGTTTTGGTGAAAGATAAAACTCCTCGGAGTTCAAACAAAAATTTGTTCAAAATTTCTCACATAGAAATGGAAAGTTTTTAAGAAATTTAGTAATATTTTTCTCGTTAAATCTCGATCTGGCGAAAGTAAACAAACGGATAATTTCTGAATAAGTTAACAAGTAATTTGTTACAAAAGAGGGCTTGTGAAATTCAAGATTCTTTAAGAAACTTGGTTAAAGATTTAGGAGAGGAAGATACATAAGAAAGTTGACGAAAGCAGAAAAAGAAAGCTGCGACAAAAGGTGAATTATATTCAGAAAAAAACTGAATTATCTGTAAAAGTGAAACATTGCAGCTTGGGGAAGCAAACATCGTTACCTCCCTCTGTGTAGTTTATCGCACTCAAAGAACCACATCACTGACTCCGACTTTATTTCACCTCATATTTGACTGTTTATCATCTCCCAGTCTACAAAACTCAATTAGCAATATATGTTGTGGCGACAAAGATGTACCGTCTCTCTCGCGATGCAGTTTGTTAAATGAATGATTCTGACTGTCTAAGGCCTAATTTTGATTTTACTCTTACTAGTCTTTTAATCTGTTTAATTATTTTATTTTCTTTGAAAATTATAAGAATGCCTTTTTAATACGTAACACGAATGTACATTCGACAACTCTTTAAAAAGGTGAGTTGAATTATTGTTAATTAAATTAGTTATTTAATATTAAAATTTTAATTTATATATTTCTTTTTTGTCTTAAACACAAATGTCATTATTTTAATTATTCATATTAATTATTCCTTATATTAAAATGTTTATTAACTAAATCGCTTTGTTTGTTACTGGCTGGCGAAGTAAGTTTACGCATTACACTACACTTTCACCTTACATCACATACATATTATAAAAATTCTTTAGGGCAAATTTCTCTTTTAAACCCCCCAATTTCGGCGAGCTAATTAGAATCTGTTTAGAGCCCTTTAAGTATGCTACAGAATGTTAATAGCTCTCTTTGGTCATCGTAGTGTTATGCACAATGAATTAGTTCCTCCGAGACAAACTGTTAACAAAAAATATTATTTGAGTGTTATACGTCGTTTGCGTGAAGTTATTCGTCAACAGAGGCCGGAGTAGGTATAAAAATAAAAAAATTAAATTGGTCTTAATTATTGGACACAAAAGTATAAATATAGAAAGGGAAATAAAACGGCTCAATTAATCTAATAAATTTAAATTGAAAATTTATGGATTGGCTATAGATACAAGTTAATCGACCCGTGCTACTTATGGTTCCACAAGGTTGCTGTTTATTCTACATTATTTTTAAATCGTTTACATATAACACTTAGTGAAGTATATCTATCTTATATAAAAGACGATATCATTAATTGCGAGTTTGTTCAATTTTTTCAAGTCTTTAAAAGGAAAGGAAACTAAATGTTTTTTTGAGGCAACCAAATTTTAGTATTTCGTTTAGCTTAACATTTGGCGTCCGATTGCAGCTCAGTTGGTCATCTATCATTATGGTACAGCGTTCTGGGACTGCTATATTAATACATTCTCTCGTGGTTTTATTCTACCGGCAGAGTGCTCCGATAACTGTCCCGATCATGTACCAGCTTGACGGCATCTTTCGCTTTTGTATCATTGTTTAAAATAAATCAATGTACAGAGCTTGTTTCCTTCATGGAGTGGCATACATTTTTTCTCATATATTCTACTCTCGGGGCGGATTTTATATATTCACGTTTACTGCACCATGATGTCACATGAGTCACGTGTCAGTTGTAATAACTCGAAAATTAGCGGCAAAAGTAATCTCAATTGTCAACCGAGTCAAAATTTTTCATATATGCGTGTTTGACTCATCTCCATTTAAATACATTACGCCTAGATTTGAGAACGCCTTTCGTAAAGTCAGTAGAAGGCTTTATATAATTAGCCTACCTCATTTCTAAACCTACGTATAGAAATGTGCAGCAGTTATAACTAATTTACATCTAACATCTAACTCTTTAATAATTGAGTCAAATTCTTTTTTATTCAATTCACATTTTCAAACTTTTACTCAAAATTCAGGTTCAGTGACAGCAAATTTATTGTATCTAGCACCAGTAATTTATCGTGCCCGATAAAAGAAAAATTGAACAGTTTTTTGATATAATTCTATGCAAAACAGTTGCAAAAAGTATTTGTTTATTGAAAACGAAGTACATTGGGAGCTTCCAGTAGGTGAATGAATCTATTTGAAATTGACAATTTCGATATTTGGTACTGTAGTGTAACTGCATATCGTTGCAGATGAGCGTCCACTTCAAGTGTGTTACAAATCAAAATAGTAAGCGAAATTTATTAACAATGTAAAACAACAAAGTTGTTGACACACTTCAAAACGCTACGAATTGCATTTCCCAATAAGCCAATTTGTAAAGAAATGTAAAGAACGCAATTTGAAGCTAAGCGCCCCTATTTACAATTATGCCGATCACAGCATTAAGTAACTTATAATTTTTAAGTGGAAAGCTAAAAACATAACATAAAATTTGTTTCATGCTTACGTAACTTAAGGTAACATTCAACAGAGTTTACGTAAGACTTAGGTATTCTTAGTAGCCTGGACTTCTGAGTGAATTTTGCCATGGTTATCTGTCAGTCGGTTTTGTTTTTTCCTTCTTGCAAATTTCACTTTCGCCAAAAGTTAGAATATAAATCCGAAACTTTGCGTACATACGCCCAAGTTAATATACGTAGTGTGCCGACAAACCCATAAACTGTAGGCAGCAAAGTGTAATATACAATTGAGGCAATTACTGGTCGAAAAATTCGTGCAAATACTTTTCAATTTCATCTAAAACTTCAATGTTAGAATAGTAATGCTTGATTAACTAACGCGTCCAAGATGATGGAAAAACAATATAAACACCGTAGTGGGCTATCATAACCTATCATTAAATACGTTACACTACTTCACTTAATACAGTTGCTCATATCGCGACCTTTCAATATGAAAGCGTTCTAAGGGAACCGATCGAAAAATTGCTCTAATTCGAGCCGTTTTTCATAGCAAACCAGATGGACAAACACGCAACGAACGAACATGCAGTCAAACTTAGATCGATGTAATAAAAGTTGGGTCCCGTTGTGTTGCAAGTTATATAGGATATAATGATAACTTGTAACTATTGATAACAATGCATACTATTTACTTCGTAGCCACATCAATAGGCGAATTTAATTTTCTTAATTATTCACTTAGATTAATTTAGAAAAAGAAAAGAAACAAACTTTGATTAAATTTTGCAGGAATTTTTCCCTTCCATCCACTAAAAGTATTATTAAAGCGATTTAGGATTTAATTTTATTTCAGTTCACAGTCTATTTTATTTTTATCCTTCGTTGCTATTGTAGCCGTTGCGGCTTTTTTCCATTTTTTATTTTCAATTCAATATAACCGCAAACACAACAACAATTCTGTCGCATCTTCTCTCGCTCGTATTTGTTTGAATAAATAATATTGCGTGTAAAAATTTGTAAAAACTGTCTAACAAACATTTGCAAGTGTATGTGTCGTGTGTGCTTCGGTTCTGTTTTTTGCTTTCAAGATTAGTTGAAAACATTGTTTTTCAGGCCTAATCCTTTTTTTTTTTTTTTTTGTTTTTTTGTTACTTCGTTTCTCATTGTATTGCATACGATGACGATGACGATGACGATGACAATGATGATGATGATGATGATCATGTTGCTGATGGTCTGGATGGAGTTTGCGGCTTAATCGTTGTCTCATTCTAACATAACATATACATACATACATACATACATACATACATACATACATACATACGGGTGTATATTATACGAGTGGATAAAATTTTTGCAATTGTGTCTCCACGTTTGGGGAAAACGAACAATTAGCAGAGAAAAGGCAATAGTTTGTAAATTGGGTTCACCGTACACACATATTGAACGTGTATATACACAAATACACAGTTAAACGCACATAAACTCTATACTAATACATTGTTGTTTGCAAATACGATTTTTGAACATCACTTATTTTTGCTTTTTTTATTTCATCCTGGACAAAAATTGTGGGCCCCGGAATTTTGGAAACGAAGGTGGAGAAAACTGCAAAACCGGAGAAAAAAATGGAAAACAAGAAAATAACACCATGCGAGAATTGAGTTAGACAAGAGCAAAATTGTTCAATTTTTACGGCTTTTCAAATATTCACGATTATTTTGGTATCAAAGGCTGTGTTTGTGTATGTTTGTACGCGTGTTTTGTATGTGTTTGCATATTTGTTGTGTAACGCATGCAGAATTGCGAATTTGTTGCTTTTTTCTCAACACTTGCTCAGAGCGTACTCATGTATTTGCGATATTGTGAACGTTTTTATGCGCGTGCAGCTGCATGTGCATGCGTATATATATACATGTAAGCGCGCTAACGTTTATATGTGCTTGTGTGCGATTTTGTGGCATTTTAATTTTGGGCTTTTTACTTTAGCCACGTTATTGTCATGTTTCTTCCTTCTCGTTACCCACGTTCGTGACCGCTATTCTTATCGAAGTTCCAACAGGCTCGATTTTGTTTTACTCATCACGTATATATACAGTATATTTTGTATAGATCTGCGTACATGCATTTACTCCTGGTATTGTCGTTTAATTGTTATTTTTTCATTTTCCCCAAATCCACCGTAAAATGTGAAAATTGTTTTGATGAAAAATTTTCGTTTGCTTTTGAAACGCGCCAAAGAAAAATTTTATTTATTGTCTGCTCGCCGTTGTTGCTTTAAAAAAAGCTTTTCTAGGATTTCATAGCCAGTTGTGGTTGTATTTTCAAAAAAAAAAAAAAAAACAAGAAATTTATTTTCACTTTCAAGCGACTCTTGAACACTCTACACACTCTACAGCTAACAAAACACAAAATCGTAATCTTTTTATGCACTAAATTTTAATTTGTTTATAACAAAATTTTCAAGTTTGTTACTTCTTATTTATTTTTTTTGTTTCACTCTAGTTTAATTGACTCTTGGATGGCAGAAGATGTACTCCGCTTTCATACTTAAATGTTTCCAAAAAAAAAAAAAAAAAAAAAATTCAAACTGATTACCCATGATATGAGTTATGCGATCTTATAGGTGTATTTTACGAAAGAAATGATGAAATTAGTATGCCATCGATTTTTAGATGATGAGTTTTACAATTGTGTATACATCATTGTCCTCGTACCCCGATAATGTTACTACCGCGGCTGGTATTTCAGTGCCTTTGTATGTGCTTAACGCGAATATTGTTGCGCGGATGTGCTGATGTCGATTTATTCAAATGCAAAATCCCGTTAAATCCCTTAAGGGCTAGTGTTGAAATACTCGTTGGAGAAACGGATGACGTATAATTGTATGTATACACATACGTGCATGGTATTAATCACCTATCTACTATTCAAATATACGCCCAAACAAACATATACACATTGTATACCATTGGATTATGGCATTTTTTAAAATTTTTTTTTTTTATTTTCCATACATTCATACGAAATGTTAAGCATGTACACAATACCGCATGTTAAAGTGTTCGTAAGTATAAAGGAAAAAAAAAAACAAATTTAAATTAAAGAATAATATTCCCCAAATACCACGCTCAGAAAACAAATGCAAAACATATACAAAAAATGCAAACATATACATACATTCATCCACATCTAGATACAGTAATGCATATATGCCCGCATCTCTATCATTGTCACTAAGAATAATATGGGGAAAAAGCACATTAGCTCTATAGGTATATTAATGTTATTGCCATCGTCTCATCCCCCCATTAGTAACAGCATACTCTCCCGTATTATCACTACTATAGTATTTCTAGCTAAAATTTCATTATCACCCATTATTGTATTTTACGCTGTGTTATCCTGCGTTGCATTGTCATTTTTATTGTCTTTGTTTTTTTTTTTAGAAGAGGCATATGTTGAAGCAACATATATATGTATAGCAGAGCATTGTTCTAATCGTTTGCTTCTGTTTTGTCTGCTTGCCTTTCATTCCTTCGCTTATTCATTATGTTTTGTTTGATTTCGTTTATGTGTGCAATTGTGTTGTCATTCATTCGTTCGTTCGTTCGTTCATTCTTTCGTTCATTCGTTTGTTTGTTTATTTGTCGATGAAATTGCGTAAATTGTTTGTAGAAGCTTGTCGCTGTACTGCTGCTTTTTTATTTTTGTTTTGTGAAGAGGTTTTAATGAGGCTGCGATTCCGCTACTTAGCGATTTTGGTGATAACAAATGCAAAGGCAATGCGACACTTGTTTACTAACATAATGTGATTATATGTAGGCAATGCAGTGCCTACAACTATATACAATCGTATGCATCTATAAATCCATGTATATACATATGCATATGTACGTATGCACATATATATATATATAAATGCGTGCATGTGTGTGTGTGTTTGCATCTCATTTTAAGTCATACATATGTTAACATTAATGATAGTTATTTTTGTAATGGTGACTTTTTGTCAAATGAACCGAACAAAAACGGGACCGAGTTTTTTTTATTTCTTTTACTAAAGAATAAAAGTTTACGGAGCGTATTGTTGCAGATACAACGATCGGTAATTAATTTTGATGCATTTTCATGCATTTTCATGTATGTTTTATATGACATACCCGAAAAAAAGTAGGCGACATACATTCAATAAATGCGCCTAAAAAGTGGACTACAAATATGTCACATATCTCATTGATTAAGCCACAGCTTTATCCATTATTACTGAACGTATGCAAATCGTCGACAATCAGGTATAATATTCTATCCCCTACACTATATATTTATGGTAATGGGTAAGTTATAAAAGTTTTGTAACTTTCCACATTTTATACCTTACGCCACTCGTGGTGCGCGGTATATTCAGTTAGTGCGAACGTATGTAACACTCAGATGGGCTTAAGGTAGACCCACCTTTTATTATACCGATCAATTCAGAATCATATTCTAAATCCGCCTTAGTCTACCTGTCCGACTGCCCGCCGACTGTCTGTCTGTCCGCGTGATGTCCATGTATATTTGTGCTCAAGCTGCCGGTTGAAATTTTCGAAATATTTTGATGGAATTTGGTATATAGACCAACAGACGCTATTAAAACTTGTTCGGGTCTGTCAACTTTTTCGACCACTCCCTCTATAACGCTCTATTTTCAGAATTTCCATGCCAATCTAAACGATTATATATTAAGATTATTTAAAATCCGCAGTCCACCATCGTTTGCAATTAAGAACGATTACTACCATTTTAAAAAATTTAAATTGTGAAGGAATATAATTCTTATATATTTATAGTTATACAATTGAATTATTTAGAATGCGAATTTTCAAGTAAAGGCTGTTGTTCTGAAAATTATCATATTGGATAGAGTTTTCGTTTTTTGAAGGCTGACTCGTTCATGAATATCTTGTCTCCGCTTGTATGAAAAAGTTAAGGGACCTCTGGACAATGGCATGTTAAATTAGTGGAAAATTTATAATCATTTCTCTGAATCCATTTGGCAAACATGGCAGAAAGATAATAACTAACGATAAAATGAAAACAATTATTAATGGATTTCTTTTTTTATTTTTTTATTATAATCAATTCGATTCTTTTATTATTTTAATTTAGTTTTTTGATGATTGTGTTTGATTTTGTTTTTTCGTTTCTCCTTTTTTTAGTTTTTGTTTGTTTGTTAAATTTTAGTTATCATATAATTATAAATTACAGTTTTTGTTGTTCTTTTTTTTTTTAATTTTTTATTCAGTTATTTTCGGCTGAAAAGTTAATTATTAAACTGTTTGTTTCATTTTATATATATGTACAGAGCAGAGAGCATATGTAAGTTTGTATATTTAATATAATTTTGAATTTTTTTTTCTTAGAGTAAATCTCTTGAAAAATTGAACTATTAAACAAAAGAATAGAAAAATATATTTGAAAGACCAAAAAAGAACAAAAATAATTAAAAAATAATTATAATTTAATTAAATTGTTTTATTATTTTTTTGTTTACAAAGTAACATACATATATATGCACAGGTAGGTAATAATTTTATTTTTTATCGATCTATTTTTGTGTTTTTATGGAAATTTACTCTCAAAAAATTATATTATCAGCCTTGAAACGTGTGCCTCACCTTCTTTCTTAAATAAAAAAAATGTAATTTATACACAAAAAAAAAAATAAAAAAACATGTAAAAATATACATAGACAACTAATCTAAAAACTAAAAAAATTAAACAAAAATTCGTTGTGTGTTAAAGAGCCTAATATATGTGAAATTCCTTAGGTTTTCCTTCAACTCTTTCTACTATCAATTTTCTGTGTTATACTTGTTTTCTTTTTAGTTTAATTAAAATATTGATTGCTTGATTTTGTTGAAACACACGCAGACATTTGAAAAAATGTGTGATTAAAATACCTTTTATTTATTTATTTCGCTTTTTTCTCTATCTTTAATTTTACTTACGAAAGTTGCTTTATACCTTTTTACATATTGAATAGTTATATTTACATTAAATTAGAAAAAAAAAAATCAAATAAAAACAAAACAAAATCTAAGCTCGTAAGTCTTAAGTTGATGCTTAAATTTAATTTTTTTTCGTACCCATCACCAAGTCCGTGTGGATTATCCTCCCTTTGATCATCGAATCTCAGCGCTGACAATTTTTTCGCTCAAATTCAAAGTTCCATTAACATTACCTTACACAATAGTTTCTATTTAGTCGCTTTCTTATAGTGCACTTAAGCGAAAAGTGCATTTAATATTCTTCCATTTAACTGCAAAGTTTGCTTTAAAAGCTAATCTTAAAGATATCGTTTAATGGTATCATATACAAAAAAGTTTTGGATTTAAAATAAATGGATTAATTTTAATTACAATGACATAATAAATCCTAATTTATCTAAGTAAATGAAGGAAAGAATTGTATATATGAGATGAAATAATGGGGATACATACGGATCAAGAGCTATTTCATGTTCAAGAGAAATATTATTCTCTATATATATAACCAAAACTAAATAGAATAGTTCCTTGGACTAGTTATCCATTGATTTCCATTATTCAACTGCATTCGAAAGAAAGGAAATAACTACGAAATTTCATTTACAATAGTGTCATACCGTACACGACATTGCATAGGTACTCTTGATCGACAATAGACTTCATGTCAATGCAGCCAATCAATTGTTTGCAATCACTTAAAACATCAATTGAATTTTAAAATCTATAGCAGTAAGAGAGCATAAAAGTCGGGCAAGGCGACAACCTTACACCCTTCAGCTTTTTGCCTAAACCAAGCATTCATTCACTTTCGTGATAATACAACAAAAATTATACATTATTTTTATAAAAGCCGTGATATTAGAATATGCCCAAAATGTAACTCGATGTGATCCAAGGATTTGTGAAGCATTTTGTTATTTCTTCAGTTGATCTTTCGTCTTACGAAAACTACAAATTAGACTTGGTCAAAAATAGATAAATGTGATCCAAATGTCCTACAGTTGATTTTTATAATACATTGCTGCTATTGAGCAATTTTCATTACAAAATATTAAAAATTAAATCGTTTTGGTAAAAGGCTAATTATTCATGAGCGCCCTTATATGAAATAGGGTCCGATCTAAATTTTTTACAGCAATTTAGAATGACGGAATACTACTACTAAGCGATACTTATCGGAAAATTTTAAAAATTTGCAATTTTTTTTTTATATAATGAAGTTTTAAAGTAAGAAGTTTCCTAGGGCTGGTCGAAGAAGCGGTACGATCCAAACTATTTTTAATAGCGTTCATTCTTGGTTCAAAACACGTCAGAAATCATCGCGATATTTTACAAATTGCGACCTCTACGTTGAGCGAAAGGGTGCACGGGCAGACTGCAGGCGGACAGATACGCTTCTTAACTCCCTTAAATGCTTGTGGATGTTACATACGTCTGCGCAAACTTAATGTACCTTCTAACACAAGTAATGGAAATAGTCCAAATACAGTGACTATTTAATTCAAGATTATAAACAACTTAAAACAGCCATTTTACGTAATAGAGCGAAAAATATAGAAAATTTGCAGGTACTATATCGATACCAGAGTAATGCTCTCTGCAAACGTATCATCGATTAGTATCGGCCAACAAATCGACATATTCTTAATATTTATATATTTATATATACTAAACCAGGCCGAATAACTTTCAGCGTCGGTACCTTCTTTTTTTTGATTCTTACCTTAGGTGGTGAGTACCGAAAGGTCCGCCTGCGGGGCGAAAATAGAATATATCATAGCCTTCTTATTCGCTCTATTATGTACATTTTATTCGTTCGTTCTTGTTCCATGCCTGATCATTATATACATTTGTTTTTCGCTTTAACCGTTTTTTTTTTTTTTTTTTTTTCATTTTTGCGTAATGCTTTCGTTTGACTGGAAGAGATTTTTGATTTTTTTTCATTAAGTTCTTTATGATTTATTTTCTTGTATATTTACATAAAACAAAAAACATACAATTTCAAAATAAAATAGACTTAAAAGTTTTACTCAATATTTGAAAGAAATACACTGGTTTAAGCATGTCTTTCTCTCTCTCTTTCTCTTTGTTGAGGAGAGTTTACAATTTGAACGATGCGAAACGCTGTAAATCGTTTAGCTTAACTACAAGTTTGGTGTTTATTTACATTTTAAATCTAATACTACGACATTCAAAATATTTGCGACTAGAAATCATAAATTCCAGTTAATTACAAAATGAAATAAAAGTTCAAAGATGATAATCGCCTTATGCAACGTCGTTTATGCATTTAAGGACACTACTTTCGAATAATTGTAATTTCCACTTAATAGAGTTAACTTTTATACATATTTCTCATATTACTAAGCATCTGATATTAGTTTATGTTTTGGTGCTCAATTATTAAAAAAAAGGAAAAAAAAAAAAAAATAAACAAGAAAATGTGTACGAAAATTTTTCGAAAGTAGTTTGAAAAAAAATTGGTACTATGTTTATATGTGTGTGCAGAATCAATCACTCTTGACTTGACACTATTAAATAGAAAGTACTGTATTTGTAATTAAATTGCCAGAGTGAGAGGTCATGAGGTAATAAGAACATCTTTGAACGCTACTATCCTGTAAAATATCTCGGATTCTTTAATACGTTTGCGTGTCATTACAATTTCAAAAAAGCCTTCAAATATGTAACACCTTTAGTCGTTTCTCCTTTCGTCATAATTTCTACCTAAAAACTAATTTATTATAGGGGAATATTAGGCCTCAGAAACAAATTGTCATTTCGAGTTGATACATATGCTTTTGTTCATATATTTATATTATACTTACATCTATATTTGAAATAAAAAAAAAAAAATTTAAATTACCACAATTGTAACAAAAGTTTATATATATATATATATATATATATATATATATATATATATATATTATGTATATATATATATACTAGAAAAATATACATAAAGAGCTTTCGTTGTTAGACCATTTTTCTTATTGTTTTTTGTTTATAAATGATGGATCAAATCGTTATTTATTCAGTTTTTATTTTTTTTGCTCCCTTTTTAATCCTAAACACAATATCGCTATACATTCACACTTTGCCATGCTGGAGGGAACAGTGACAAATACTTTAATATTTACATAAGCTCTAATCTATATGAAGGACTCTTCATGTGCAAGTTAATGCCTTTCCTTAATCCATCAATCCATCCACCCACCCATTTGTTATTTTATATGTACACAGTCATCACAAACGCACTTTTATAGTTAATGAGGTTTCTTTTCATTACTTCAACTTTTACTTTTAAACGGTTATTTACAGAGAATTTTGTAGTCGCACATACAATTTACACATGCAGTGTTGAACGATTCTTGTGTTCAGTAGTTTTTGGTGTTTGTAATGATCCTTCTTGTTCACATAGTGAGACCGTAGGATTTAATGGTGATTGAGAGGGCATAATTTCATTATGTATTAGAACTTCATGATCAATGGAACAAATTGTAACAGGTACTTGTTTATGTATGGGAGGCATAAGCAGATAAAGAGCGATAATACCACAAAATAGAACTATTGAGCCAACCACAGCAAGTACTATGGATTGGCTCAAGAAATCGCTAGACGTTTGTACCAAATTAGAAACGCCGATAAGTTTAGTGCTTATTACCGTATCACCAGATTCCACTTCGTATTCAGCTGAATATGAATTCTTTAACTCATCTTTTGTACTTATGGTGATGATGGCAGAAGTAGTACTAGTAGTAGCACCAGCAATAGTAGTAGTTGTAGTTGTAGTAGTGGTAGCGGTAGCTGTAGTGGCCGATGTCGTGGGAGTTGCTAATGATGGCTTTGTATCGATAATGGCATTTGGATTGTAAGGTGTTAGAAAATCTTTGGAACTATCCTTCAGAATGCGCATTCTCGAGTCGTTTTCACCCATTGAAGCTGGCAAAGCATCGTTACCGTAAATATGGGGTAGACTTTTGCTAAACGGTGTCTCCAAAGCAATAGCCTGCATACCGGTAGCTGTACTGTCGCCCAATTTATGAGTATCAACAATCAGTTTATAAGAGCGGCGCATGCCTCCGGTGTCCTGCAATAAGAATAATTCATAAAAAGTCGTAAGATAAACCTTTTACCTACAGATCTCGGTATTACTTCAACAGTATAAATGCATCCACTCCCAAATTTTTAAATATACGTTACTAATATATATATAGATTTGTGTGTGTGTGTGTGTGTATGTGTGTGTGTGTGTGTATGCGAGCACAATGGTGATTATAATGATGTGGTAGAGACAAAGGTACTGATTTTGTACGCACATCAATTAGTACACAAAATGTTAACAAGAAGTAAGAGGCATATTAGCCGCTGTACACGAACACCAACATCGTCATCATTTTCCTCTTCGTTATCCTCATCCTCATCTTTAACCTCATTGTCATTGTCATCATCACCATCATCACCATCATCATCATTATCATTATAAATGTAAATCATTACGAAAATTGCTGCATGCCGACGTCAAGAACGCAGTCTCCACCACTAATCATGTGCACGCAACAAACCACTTGTGTTGCTATTATATCATATTCTTATAATGAATGTTTCGTTTCCCCAAGAATTTAAAGTGATGAAAACCAATTTTGATAAGCGGAAAGACAATAAGTTTATTTTTTTTTTCATGTTTTTTTTATTGTTGTTTTTGTTACAATAACAGATTGCATGTCAACATGCAACCCTGAATGTGGGTAGAAAAGAAAAAGTTTCCGGCTTCAGCTTATACTCCATTGATCATTGCTGCAATTGTTACCAAGCCTGTTACTCTTGCTTTGGCCGTTGCTATTGGCATTGCATGCTGTTTGGGATTTTGGTGAAATATTGTAAAAATTGTCAACAGGTAGAGGGAAGAACATTGATGTAATTAGCCAATTACTATAGCTTTCACGCTAGGTTCTCGCACACCAGTAACAATTATAGAGAAACCTACAAGTATCTCTGACACAGTAAACACGCACGAACATATTAGAAAAAAAAAAAGGAGACTAAATAAGAATTGGTGGTCTCTTAAGCTGCATTGCACGCAAAAAAAGGAAGAAAGTTTAGCAACAATGCAAACAAAAACGCGATCATAAAATTGTATTCTTGTAATATTTTACAACTTTTGATAGTTGTAGATGTGCTTGACTCTGTCCATTTACGTCTACTTCGTGCATTTGTGTTTGTGTGTGTTAGTATGTTTATTTGTATTATGTAGCTCATAAAAGAAGATGTTGCTCTGGCAAACAGACTAATGAAGCCGCCAAGATCATCATATAATTCCGCTTAGATTAGCTTGTGCTCAATACTATGTTTGAGATTGTATAGCTTATGTGCTTATTGGCTGACTGTTTGGTTGGTTGGTTGGCTGGCTGGTTGGCTGGCTGACTGGCTGGTTGGCTTACTTACCTTATGTTTGCACGTAACTTGTACGTGATATATTGTATCCGACCAGAGGGATAATTCAACAGTAGAGCTATCAGTCAATAGATTGCCCATTAGACCGCCTCCGGAGACCTCCCATGTGACCAAGCATTGCTTCGACGCATTTGTTATGGCTTGATCCCAAGCAATATCTGTTATCACTAGCGAACCCTGACGCAAAGCCGAATTAATATTCAACGGAAACGGTCCCAATTGTTGATCACAATTATTCCAACACTAGACATAGAATAAAAAGAAAGAGAGAAAACAATAAATAAAGCAATCATATCGATAACCGAAGCAAAAAGAAAGAAAAAATGTAGCAACAACGTTTTAAATTAGACAAAATTGTATGGCAATAAAGTTAATGAAACAAACACGAGTAAATTTCGAAGGGAGTCTACGAGG